>NC_060126.1:390850954-391153984 GCF_021461395.2 Schistocerca americana | reverse complement strand
TAAATAGGTTAAAGATAACAAAGCAGTTATAATTATTAGAATCTTCAACTCTACAGTCGGAATATCATGCGGAAACGTTACACTATCAGTAGACTACACTAAAATAGCTATACAGTAGAAGTACAGACGTATAAGTTCCACCCAGAGTGTTATGAAGAAACATCACACTATTAAAAATATAAACAAGAATGTTCCAACTTCTTCATTAAGACTAACACGCATAGTCGGCCAGGAAGATAAGTTACATTGTGTGCAAAAGACGTCACATAGCGTTCTCTTGCAAAGCTTGATAAACGAATGGGTGTTAGGCATACAAAGCATGTTGAAATGTGGTAACCCTTTTGGATGTCGGTTCCATTAATAATTTTCATATACTTGTATATATCATTCTGAAGCTGACAACAGGGAAAATTGGAGTGGAAAGCGTTACTGAAATTATAAAACACGGTGACTAGCAGTAAGATGCCATGTGAAATTTGCATGTCTTACTTTATTAACTCGGTGACGTTTTTTAATGAATTATGAATGTATGAGGCGTGTGCTAATGTGCAGAGTATTGAACTCGATACAGAGCGACACGAAATGCTTTGGTGAACAATTTGGTGACTGGTGAATACTATTGCAGTCGGCTAGCGTGAGATTCCAATACGTAAGGGCGTGCCAAAACCCCCAGAGGGCCGCTAGTATTGTTCCTGCACAATGACTGCTGGAGGCTAGGGACCACCCATGGGTGGTACGGCGCTGCATGCCGGAATAAGGGTCAATTTGTTTTTTGACATTTTTGAGAGATTTTTGAGGGACAGAAGACGCTGCTCGTAGAATGTGCAGGCCACGGGAGAAACCTCTAGACTCTTAGTAGTCCTCTCTAAATTCCCTAATCCTGTTGTGAGGCAATGGACACCGGCAGCAGAAGGTGCTGTTGGCTTGAAGAAGTGTGATGTCAAATCATACCGTTGAAATGAATGCTTTTTGGTGGAAGGACAGAGTTTTCATGTTCTCATTGGAGACTGGAAAAGATGCCATACTTTCGGTAGGAGGGAATCATCGTGGTTGGATCGCAGGAATTCGTAATTTTGCGATAGGCGATTGGCGCAGTTTTGGTGGTAAGAAATACATAGATTGTAAGTGAGCGCCGCTTGAGAAGTACTCGCCGGTAAAACACGGAGGTGTCTGCATCGGAGAAGCTCTAGCGAGTATGACGTGAAAGTGTCCGGATCTACTTGGCGCAGCAGAGCAGTAGATGGTGCCACATCTTGGAGTTCTACTCAGGAGCTGACAATTCCATCTTCATGAAGGGGACTGCACATCTGCACCGCGCAACTCGGCACATCATAGTCGTATATACGGTGAGCTTAATTCGCAGCACCGGCAGAGCAGCTAAACTGATTTCACGCTTGTGGAGTCCAAGACCATCGCCTGTCTCATCTCTGTACTGATGATGAATATGCATCATCTGGTTTTTAGTCACCAGCTTCTAGTCACTGTTCCAAGCGAGCATTACAGGTTTTAATAGTTTCTGTTTAAAGTGAACACGGGGAGAGAGTAAGTTCTTAGGACGGCAAGAAGTAATTACTAATAGCAGAGTGATTATGCGTTCAATACAAGCTTTATTTACATTTGGACAGAGCTAATTATCGCAGGTTTTGCTAATTCACCAATATGTCGATCTTATAAAAGTGTTTGTGAATACTGAATTTTTTGATTGTTTCTGTTCGATCCTTTCACATACAATACGTTGTAGTCAATCTATATTCTTGGAGATATTAGCAGTCAGCTTAAGATCATTACCAACATATTATTCCAGTCAGATAGCGGTAGTCAGGGTGAGATGTTTGTTTTGCAAATTACCCTCTTTAAGAGCTCGGAAATAATTTTCATATTATCCATTTGACTTTCCTCACAAGCATTTAGAGGTTATTTGTTAAAAAGGTGTAGTGGCCAAAATTAATTTTCAATGGTTAAGAGAAATTCATCACCGTGGGGTTTCGCAAAAAAAAAAAAAAAAGTTATTTTCTTATATGATAGGAAAAGTGTATCAATTTGTATATTAGGAATAAGATTTATTAAATGTTGAATGTTAACAAGTGGAAAGACACCCCATAAATTACAACAGAATATTTCAAAATTGACAATATGATGGACGTAATGAGATTATGAATTCTTGTAAGTCAGGAGATGAACATACAATTTATCCCACACAGCAGTCAGGTCTAATGAGGGTACAACCATGACATTAATGTTGCAAATTACCGCCAATTAGCAAAAGATGTCAGTTCAGTGGATGAGAATATGCGAGAGGAAATGGAAGAATTTGTACGATAACATGTCTCGGCAGTGGTAATTATACTAATCCGTAACAGAGATGAGAATCGAACTTAGGAGCAACTAGCCTTGACTTACTACACTCCAGAGCGTCTTCACCAGATGCAGGAGCTAATGAAATCAGTTTAATATATCTTTTAAAGGAAACTAGTGGACAGATACGGCAACTGACCAGGAAAATAAAGGCATGAAGAAACAAAATAAAGAGTTGACAGAGAACGTACACAGGAAATTAAAGACCTGGGAGGGGGGGGGGGGGGAGGATAGTAGACAATAAATTAAAAATATAAGGGAAAAGATTAGACTAGAAAATATTGCTATGAGAGAGCCTGAGGAACGAAATTCGAGATGTAAGGGAATAAAGGAAAAAAATTTGCGATTTGACAGAGCAATCTCAGTAAAAGCAGATCAGGCTATAAACAAAGCAGAGGAAACCAAAAGGGTAGCGATGACGCGTTAACAGCTAGCAAACAAACCGCCAAGAACAGCCATGAAGAAAAAAAATAGACTACAGAGTCGAGACCACAGAGCAGCTTTTCGACCAAATATTGGAAGAATCTATTAATGTTCTTGCAATGAAACCACAGGGAGAATTAAAAGCGCTATTGAAGAGCTCATTGTGGGACAGAGATCACAAATCTGACAGTAATTGTAGAAATGGAAGATATACCTGCACAATCAACATTTAAGGATCGACAAGAGGTAATTAATTCAAAGGTGGAGAAGAGGGTGGAGGATCAATTCAAACGCTATATCTGACAGCAAGGAAAAGATAAAAGGGCATTCAATACAGAAGAAATTTCAAACGGTTTATAAAATTGTGTACCACTGCGCAGATGCCAGGATCAGAATGATACTGAATTTAGTTTCGGTACTGATATTAGGGGAAGTTCTGAGGACATATTGTGTTAAGAGGACGTGGACTGGGTAAAGGTGAGGATGCAGACGAATGTACCATCAAAAGTACGATTTGATTTTAAACATTTTCTGGAAGTTCGAAATATCGAGACGTACAAGGATGAGGGAAATTCACTTCAACTCAAAACTTGGAATTTTCGGTTTGATGTATAGTTTCTTTCTTCCTGGCCATTAATGTACAAACTTGATTTTATCTTCCGTCACTTAGAGGAATGGCAGTGGAAAAGATGTGCTGAACTGTCACAATGTGTTGCTCTTACGAAGAATTTGTGATGCATTTCTACAGAGCTACTGGTCGAGTAAGACTGTAAAAAATACGAAATGATCGTAGCCAAAGATAATGTAGGGTTTCGATTCAAGAGCCCAGTAAAATTCTTAGAATCCTTTATCAAGAAAAATCAGTTCCTGGACGTGCCATGAGAACCAGAGAAAATAATCAGGCACTGCTATATGAAATTTCCACTCCGTTGCGATCAGATTTTAGCTGGAAATGCAACTTGGACCTAAATACTTGCTGTGACATGCCACGTGAACTGGAATGTGCATTTAATGCTCAGTACAGCCACGAAGGAGACATGATTTTGAAGGACACGTTGGCAGACTGCTACAACAGCAGTGGAAATATATTTATCGTAATACGAGCAGATATTCAGGAAATGGAAACCAACACCGTAATTCATCAGGAGGAACAGGTTGCAGGAACAATCAGGGCCTGAATAAGTGAAGACTGGAGTGGTGGAAGAAGAAATGGTAACGGATACCGTATCGGGTGTTGGAACAACCAGAAAACCTAAAACAGGGGACAACAAAACAACAGATGGCGAAGCCCAGGGAATAATCAACCTCGAGAACGGTTTGAAGATAACAACAGAGGACGTGTGGAAGGCCAAAACAGATTACAGAGCGTGTAAAAACATCTACATCTACATCTACATCTATACTCCGCGAGCCACCTTACGGTGTGTGGCGGAGGGTACTTATTGTACCACTATCTGATCCCCCCTTCCCTGTTCCATTCACGAATTGTGCGTGGGAAGAACGACTGCTTGTAAGTCTCCGTATTTGCTCTAATTTCTCGGATCTTTTCGTTGTGATCATTACGCGAGATATATGTGGGCGGTAGTAATATGTTGCCCATCTCTTCCCGGAATGTGCTCTCTCGTAATTTCGATAATAAACCTCTCCGTATTGCGTAACGCCTTTCTTGAAGTGTCCGCCACTGGAGCTTGTTCAGCATCTCCGTAACGCTCTCGCGCTGACTAAATGTCCCCATGACGAATCGCGCTGCTTTTCGCTGGATCATGTCTATCTCTTCTATTAATCCAACCTGGTAAGGGTCCCATACTGATGAGCAATACTCAAGAATCGGACGAACAAGCGTTTTGTAAGCTACTTCTTTCGTCGATGAGTCACATTTTCTTAGAATTCTTCCTATGAATCTCAACCTGGCGCCTGCTTTTCCCACTATTTGTTTTATGTGATCATTCCACTTCAGATCGCTCCGGACAGTAACTCCTAAGTATTTTACGGTCGTTACCGCTTCCAATGATTTACCACCTATGGCATAATCGTACTGGAATGGATTTCTGCCCCTATGTATGCGCATTATATTACATTTATCTACGTTTAGGGAAAGCTGCCAGCTGTCGCACCATGCATTAATCCTCTGCAGGTCCTCCTGGAGTACGTACGAGTCTTCTGATGTTGCTACTTTCTTGTAGACAACCGTGTCATCTGCAAATAGCCTCACGGAGCTACCGATGTTGTCAACTAAGTCATTTATGTATATTGTAAACAATAAAGGTCCTATCACGCTTCCCTGCGGTACTCCCGAAATTACCTCTACATCTGCAGATTTTGAACCGTTAAGAATGACATTTCTTCTAGGAAATCCTGAATCCAATCACAAACCTGGTCCGATATTCCGTAAGCTCGTATTTTTTTCACTAAACGTAAGTGCGGAACCGTATCAAATGCCTTCCTGAAGTCCAGGAATACGGCATCAATCTGCTCGCCAGTGTCTACGGCACTGTGAATTTCTTGGGCAAATAGGGCGAGCTGAGTTTCACATGATCTCTGTTTGCGGAATCCATGTTGGTTATGATGAAGGAGATTTGTATTATCTAAGAACGTCATAATACGAGAACACAAAACATGTTCCATTATTCTACAACAGATTGACGTAAGCGAAATAGGCCTATAATTATTCGCATCTGATTTATGACCCTTATTGAAAATGGGAACGACCTGCGCTTTCTTCCAGTCGCTAGGTACTTTACGTTCTTCCAGCGATCTACGATAAATTGCTGATAGAAAGGGGGCAAGTTCTTTAGCATAATCACTGTAGAATCTTAGGGGTATCTCGTCTGGTCCGGATGCTTTTCCGCTACTAAGTGATAGCAGTTGTTTTTCAATTCCGATATCGTTTATTTCAATATTTTCCATTTTGGCGTCCGTGCGACGGCTGAAGTCAGGGACCGTGTTACGATTTTCCGCAGTGAAACAGTTTCGGAACACTGAATTCAGTATTTCTGCCTTTCTTCGGTCGTGCTCTGTTTCGGTGCCATCGTGGTCAACGAGTGACTGAATAGGGGATTTAGATCCGCTTACCGATTTTACATATGACCAAAACTTTTTAGGGTTCTTGTTTAGATTGTTTGCCAATGTTTTATGTTCGAATTCGTTGAATGCTTCTCTCATTGCTCTCTTTACGCTCTTTTTCGCTTCGTTCAGCTTTTCCTTATCAGCTATGATTCGACTACTCTTAAACCTATGATGAAGCTTTCTTTGTTTCCGTAGTACCTTTCGTACATGATTGTTATACCACGGTGGATCTTTCCCCTCGCTTTGGACCTTAGTCGGTACGAACTTATCTAAGGCGTACTGGACGATGTTTCTGAATTTTTTCCATTTTTGTTCCACATCCTCTTCCTCAGAAATGAACGTTTGATGGTGGTCACTCAGATATTCTGCGATTTGTGCCCTATCACTCTTGTTAAGCAAATATATTTTCCTTCCTTTCTTGGCATTTCTTATTACACTTGTAGTCATTGATGCAACCACTGACTTATGATCACTGATACCCTCTTCTACATTCACGGAGTCGAAAAGTTCCGGTCTATTTGTTGCTATGAGGTCTAAAACGTTAGCTTCACGAGTTGGTTCTCTAACTATCTGCTCGAAGTAATTCTCGGACAAGGCAGTCAGGATAATGTCACAAGAGTCTCTGTCCCTGGCTCCAGTTCTGATTGTGTGACTATCCCATTCTATACCTGGTAGATTGAAGTCTCCCCCTATTACAATAGTATGATCACGAAACTTCTTCACGACGTTCTGCAGGTTCTCTCTGAGGCGCTCAACTACTACGGTTGCTGATGCAGGTGGTCTATAGAAGCATCCGACTATCATATCTGACCCACCTTTGATACTTAACTTAACCCAGATTATTTCACATTCGCATTCGCTAATAACTTCACTGGATATTATTGAATTCTTTACTGCTATAAATACTCCACCACCATTGGCGTTTATCCTATCCTTGCGGTATATATTCCATTCTGTGTCTAGGATTTCGTTACTGTTCACTTCCGGTTTTAACCAACTTTCCGTTCCTAATACTATGTGCGCACTATTTCCTTCAATAAGAGATACTAATTCAGGAACCTTGCCCTGGATACTCCTGCAGTTTACCAATATTACGTTAACTTTTCCTGTTTTTGGTCTCTGAGGACGGACGTTCTTTATCAACGATGATAATGTCCTCTCTGGTAAGCCGTCAGGTATTTTATCGTTTCGCCCAAGGGGGGGTCCCTCTAACCCAAAGAACCCCCGTGGGCACGCCACACGTACTCTGCTACCCTAGTAGCTGCTTCCGGTGTGTAGTGCACGCCTGACCTGTCTAGGGGGGCCCTACAGTTCTCCACCCAATAACGGAGGTCGATGAATTTGCAACCATTATAGTCGCAGAGTCGTCTGAGCCTCTGGTTTAGACCCTCCACACGGCTCCAAACCAGAGGACCGCGATCGGCTCTGGGCACTATGCTGCAGATATTAAGCTCAGCTTGCACTCCGCGTGCGATGCTGGTTGTCTTCACCAAATCAGCCAGCCGCCGGAAGGAACCAAGGATGGCCTCAGAACCCAAGCGGCAGGCGTCATTCGTTCCGACATGTGCTACTATCTGCAGCCGGTCACACCCAGTGCGTTCAATAGCTGCCGGAAGGGCCTCCTCCACATTACGGACGAGACCCCCCGGCAAGCACACCGAGTGCACACTGGCATTCTTCCCCGACCTACCCGCTATTTTCCTGAGGGGCTCCATAACCCGCCTAACGTTGGAGCTCCCTGTAACTAATAGGCCCGCCCTCTGTGACTGTCGGGACCTTGCCGGAGAATCGGCCACTGGCCCAACAGGCGAGGCATCCTGTGGTGGCTCGGAAACGATGTCATCACCACTAGGAAGCACCCCGTACCTGTTGGAAAGGGGTAAGGCAGCTGCCACGCGGCCAGATCCCACCTTCGCCTTTCGGCTTGAACCCACAAACCCATCAATGTGATTACAGCCCTCCTAGAAATTAACATCTGGATAGAAAGGTGGAGGCAAGTATAACACCTGCATCGTCAACTGGACCCAGCCTTGCCTACGTAATTAGCATGATGACGCTTTGAATATGGTATTTGATGAAACCGGCATGAGTGAGGAAGTAACATGTAGGACAAAGTCTTGGTCAAGTCTTCCGATCTGTTAAATAAACAGAACAAACTCTGGCACAAGTTCTTTTCAGTGTACAATGAATCATTATGTATATGCAGACTCACACATGTTAATGCATATGAGTTGGAAACCATAGACGTGGTTAGCACACTGAACTCACATTTGGGAGGATAACGGCTTATGTCCGCATCCAGCCATCCATGTTTAGGTTTTCTGTGACTTCCCTAAGTTGCTGCAGTCAAATGCTGAAACGGTTCCTTTGAAAGGGCAAGGCCAATTTCCTTCCCCATCCGTGACACAATCCAAGCTTGTGCTCCATTCATAATGAACTCTTTGTCGACGCTACGTTAAACTCAATCTTCCTTCCTTCCTTCTACCTTCTGGAAACCACGAAGTCGGAAAAGTCAATCGGTGTGCATCATATCTGCCCCACCAAACCCTTTAATGTATAAGTAAGGTCGAGGATAACAGCAAAGCAAATGAACATCTGCGAGGTTACTGCAGTCTGGAAGCGGAGCACGTTATATGACCAATGCGTGATATGCAAAAAGAAGAACTTTCGTATTTAAAATACGTCGGAAATCAGCGTGGAAAAGAAAGCCCAGAAGGCACAATGTGTGGTAGAATTGGCAGTGACACTCACACATATGGACAATAAATGTTGCAGGAGGGGTATCCATTGAAGAAATAAGTTTTATGTCTCGAGTTGACCATGTCGTTGGGCTGTTGTAAGGTATGAAATACTAGAACCAATCTTGTGTTGCACTAATTTTTCAGTACTCATTAAAGATGGTGAGTTATAAATTTGCTGTGGGGTATTTGAATTGAGGTTAGTGCTCTTGTTTATTCTGCCGATGCTGACCAATGTCATAGATCATAATTTGTTGATTTTGTCCGAGGGTGGTATAAAAAAGTGTGATGACAAATGGCCGGCCGGAGTGGCCGAGCGGTTCTAGGCGCTACAGTCTGGAACCGCGCGACCGCTGCGGTCGCAGGTTCGAATCCTGCCTCGGGCGTGGATGTGTGTGATGTCCTTAGGTTAGTTAGGTTTAAGTAGTTCTACGTTCTGGGGGACTGATGACCACAGCAGTTAAGTCCCACAGTGCTCAGAGCCATTTGAACCATTTGATGACAAATTGCAGCGTTAAAACAAATGCTTTCTTGTGGTAGCGGAGAGTTTTCATATAGTAATTGGAGACTGGTAAGGAAGCGCAATTTTTGACAGGATTCTCTGTTGGAGGGAATCTTCATGGTTGGACCACAGTGGTTCACAATTCTGTTACTGACACCGCTTTCGTGGCAAGGAGTACGCATGGTGTAAGTAAGCGACCATGAGAAGTACTCGCTGGTAAGACACAGCGGTGGCCGCGACGGAGAAGCTTTTGCGGGTAGGACGCGAACGTTTCCGGATCGAAACAAAAGGGAATTGCACTTCTGCACCACGCAGCTTGGCGCATCACAGTTATACTTAAAGTGAGCATAATTGGCAACACCAGCAGAGCAGTTAAATTGATTTCACACTTGGTCAAACCAGGACGATCGCCTTTCTCATCTTCTTTGCACTGGAAATGAATGTGTGATATTTTGGATTTCAGTGACCAACTTCCATTCACTGTTGCAATCAAGCATTACCGGATTTAATAGTTGTTGGGTACCGCTGAACAGCGAGAGACAATAAATTCTTAGAAGGATGAGAAGTAATAAGTGACAGGGAAGTGATACTGATTTCCGTTTATTCTTCTTGTACATTTGCGTAGAGCTAGTTATCACAGGTTTTGATTATTCGTTGATATGTTGGTGTCTTGACAGGAATACTCTCTTTCAAATTCTGAAGACGGCAGAGGTAAAATACAGGGAGGGAAAGGCTGTTTACAATTTGTACAGAAAACAGATGGCAGTTATAAGAGTCGAGGGACATGAAAGGGAAGCAGCGGTTGGGAAGGGAGTGGGACAGGGATGTAGCCTCTCCCCGATGCTATTCAATCTTTATATTCACCAAGCAGTAAAGGAAACAAAAGAAAAGCTCCGAGTAGGTATTAACATCCATGGAGAAGAAATAAAAACTTTGAGGTTCGTCGATGACATTGTATTTCTGCCAGAGACAGCAAAGAACTTGAAAGAACAGTTGAACGGAATGGACAGTGTCTTGAGAGGAGGGTATAAGATGAACATCAATAAAAAGAAAACGAGGATAATGGAATGTAGTCGAATGAAGTCGGGTGATGCTGAGGGAATTAGATTAGGAAATGAGATACTTAAAGTAGTAAAGGAGTTTTGCTATTTGGGGAGCAAAATAATTGATGATGGTCGAAGTCGAGAGGATATAAAATGTAGACTGGCAATGGCAAGGAAAGCGTTTCTGAAGAAGAGAAATTTGTTAACATTGAGTATTGATTTAAGTGTCAGGAAATCGTTTCTGAAATTATTTGTATGGAGTGTAGCCATGTATGGAAATGAAACATGGACGATAAATAGTTTAGACAAGTAGAGAATAGAAGCTTTCAAAATATGGCGATACAGAAAAGTGCTGAAGATTAGATGGGTAGATCACATAACTAATGAGGAGGTATTGAATAGAATTGGGGAGAAGAGGAGTTTGTGGCACAACTTGACTAGACGAAGGGATCGGTTGGTAGGACATGTCCTGAGGCATCAAGGGATCACCAATTTAGTACTGGAGGGCAGTGTAGAGGATAAAAATCGTAGAGGGAGACCAAGAGATGAATACACTAAGCATATTCAGAAGGATGTAGGCTGCAGTAGGTACTGGGAGATGAAGAAGCTTGCACAGGATAGAGTAGCATGGAGAGCTGCATCAGACCAGTCTCAGGACTGTAGGCCACAACAACAACAACTTGTTGGTATCATAAAATGTTTATGAAAATGTGAATATTGAGTTTAATCGCTGTTTCTGTTCGATCCTTTCACATACATTATGTTGTAGACTTCTAATTTTTAATATGGAAGATGTTAGCGATGAGCTCAAAATCGTCATCACCATATTACTGCAGTCAGATAGCGGTAGTCAGAGCTAGATGCCTGTTTTGGAAATTAGCTTCTTTAAGAGTTATGCCTCGGGTCACAATTTACGCGTTATCCATTTCATTTTGCGTACAAATATTTAGAGGTTAGTTCTTAAAGATATGGGTTGCTTACAACTAATGATGGAGAGTTAAAGGAAACTCATCACCGTGGGGTTTGCATTGTTCATGAACATGCAAGTGAAACATAAACGTCACAGAATGGCTTAAGTGCATTATGCCACACAGGAGGTTACATATCACACTGTTTATTAAAATCCATGAAAAGTTGTGATAAATGTAAAGCACTTGTTGCCTGTGGTTATGACATCACTACAAGTGCAGTAAACAATGGCACTAACTCTAACTCACATTTATTTAATACCTGCAGACGTACCTTGAAGAATGCGTGTGGTTTAATATTTCAAATTGACGTTGAAGGATACCAGACGTTTCCCACATTTATATCTAAGACTTTGAAAGCCGTAGAGAAGAGTGCACAGAGCTTCTATAACTGACAGCTGTCTATACTGGCATTTCCATGACATAACACTTGTGGTAAAGAGGAGTAAGAAATTGCTATAATAACATATCACATTTTGGGATATAGTTTCAGGGAAAAATATTCTAAAATAACGAACAACGTCCTTATAAACAACAGCAGGTGGAATTTACTTACATTTTCCTACTAAGTACATATTTCTTTTACTTGTATTTGTTTTTCTTACTAGTTTCTTCCTGGTTTCCCCTTACGAATTTTTTTTGTGCTGCGTGATGTAAAAGATTCATTTCTTTTATCAACTGAAGCTCCTTGGCTGCACATTTCACAAGAGCTCACAGATGAAGCAAGCCTTGAAGGTTAGTGTTGTATAAAGTTATATTACTGAAGTGTGTTTATCTCTTTTATTCCTGTTCTCACTTCCTTTTACAAAGTATTATAATTTGAGTGATATGCACAATCTATAATGGTTTATACGTCCGTAACAAAATATCACAATAGAAATCGCACCTTGAAATTATTGTGCCATCAATCCTAAACCTGTGCATAGCTGTCACAGTCGGGCTGTAACGTCGCTTGACTGTCGCACAGAGACAACGCGAAGTATAGGCTCCGTGCCGTTATTCACAGCACTTGACTCTGCAGGTGTTACGATTTGCAGTGACCCCCTCCAGCAGGATGTGAGTTACAATTTAATATTTCGTAATTTCCCATTTAAAAAAAATTAACACTCTCGATGACAAAGTTAAAGCCTTTGTTGGGTACCTTTTCAATGACATACGGATTTCCTGTCTGCCTTCAGTCGTGGCCCAGCGTTCATGGTATATGACGGGCAAGGCTTCTAGAGTGACGTCACAAGTTCGTCTGCCTTGCGCGAAGGCCTGGGAACAGAGCATGTCAACAAGGAATACGTGTATCAAGATGGTAACTGTTCTTTCGGACATGTCCTAACAGATAACATCTTCATATAGTTGAGGCTAACCGGCCATTGACCTTCTGTGCTGGAGACACACGCATTGCCCGAATTCTTACAGGACTCGGTAAGATTGTCTGCCTCCAGTAATGAGTGTAATGTGCAGGGCACTACGAATGTGGTGTGTGGACATTAAATTGGGAATGTTGGTCTCAAGGGGTAATTCCCTGCCGACGCGCTGTCTTCTGTGCCCTCGGTGGCTCAGATGAATAGAGTGTCTGCCATGTAAGCAGGAGATCCAGGGTTCGAGTCCCGGTCGGGACACAGATTTTCAACTGACCCCGTTGATGTTTATCAAAACCTATCGACAGCTTAGGGCCCTGATTTAATTATCATTTCATTAAAACGCGTGTTCACACGCACCGCTAAGCAGGACGCCAAGCTTCCATGTTCTCTATCGGTCAGAAGCGAAATCATCTGCATCACGAAAATTCTCGCATATGCCCAGTGTTCCTATTAACGTAATGTTTATGGCTGTGTTTTAATATTGATGTAATTAGCGTTGCTTCACATTCCACTTCTAAACTTAATTGTTTTGTAGAGCTGAATATGGCTGGTAGTGTCCGAAGCGTGTAATTTCTCTTTGAAATTGTTTGTGATTGTATCGGAAAATAAACTATCGCCAAAACAAGAAAGTAAATGTGTGTGGACGAGTCGTAAATCGTGTCCGACCTTGGACGTACTCCGAAGTTCGAGTCTCGATATGATACTCAGCTTTTATCTGCCAGAAAGCTTTAAATCAGCACGCACTCCGCCGCAGATAGAAAATGCATGCCATTGACACGTTAACATATGCAACTGATGGCTGTGTTGCATTAGCAGCTTGTCAGTGTGCAGGCGACTGCAAATAAGCTCCAATCACGCGTAGGAAACGGTTTCATCACTGGCGTGCGCCTGCGTGCCTACTTTACGCGTCCGTCTGACGTGACCTTCCACTGCCACATCTTTCCCAAGACGCAGCGCTCGTCTTGCAACCGGCCTGATCAACAAATGCATAAACTAGCAGGGAAACAATACCTGCCCTTTGGATCTCGTCTCTCGCTTTGTTCTCGTGTGTCGTGAGAAAAACTGCCGTACAGAGGAAAATACTGTTTGCTTTTGGCAGCTTTCTTACTGAGAACTGTTTGTCAGGGAAACCCGCCTGTAGCACAGTTACGGTTCTTTTGAAATCCGCCAAGGTGATTGGAATTATAGCGCTTTGTACAGGATCAGACCATCAAGGTTACATGTCAAAGAAATAAGTTTAGGCAATCTGTAATCAAAAATTCACTAAAGAGATACACTTACGGGTGCTCGCGGGAGCGCTACACGACATTAGGTAGGTGTACCAGTTTCTTTGGCTTTTCAGTATAAGATCACTTGGTTGTCCGTCTGTTACGATGTCCTTTTCTAAAGAATGGGTAGAAGTATCAAATTGAAATCTGTGCCAAATACTTAGGTCTACGGTCTCTTGGCAGTGTAAAAAAATGTAATATTCAATGCAATCAAAGTTACGGTCATTTATGTCACGTATTTTGATACTCGCAAGCTCACTCATAGACAATGTTGCGGAGATATATAGTACCACGTTCACGGCACCGGCGACTATTCACCAATTAGTAACCGCGCTGTTAGAGGAGCGGAACGCCCTATCAACAGCGCCACTAGCGTGGAAGCACGGTGCAAACCATTAATTGGCGTCCCTGGTAATCACCCACCGTATTAAGAACAATATCTCGCCCTTTGTAATGTCCTGGGGATCATAATAAATTGCGGTGAGTTCGGTGTAATTATTGTCTGTGAATAAAACTTTTGTTTCCGTTCGTCTCATTGCATATTTCTTTGACTTGTCGTTTGTACTATACTGTAGCAGTTCTTTCTATGTATGGTTTAAGTTCCATCGAGATAGGTTACTTGGCAATGACAGATCATGGGAAAGTTAAATTCCTTCCTACCGTTTTGTACGACTGTGTAGTTTCCTTGTCACCAGCTTTCATTCGCAAATAGACTCTCTCCATCTTGTTTGATTACGGGAACCAGATACCTAGAAATGTTGAATGGAGCTTTCTCCATAATTGTGAGAACATGCACAAAATTTCGTTTCTCAACAGTGCGGTGCACGATTACACTGGCACCTGGACATAACAGCGTGTTGCAGCAATGAGCTGCCAACAATGGATCGGCCGTAAGTGGCGTACGAATCTTGCATGCAACATTAGCCTCCAACGTCGTGTGACTTCGCGGTATGTGCTTTTCTTATCAGAGATGGGGGAGTTGTGAAAGATTCCATCTAACTGCCCACCACTCCAACAACTTTGTGCAAAATTGTGACGCCGCATAGCAGCAACTCGTGGTGCACTGTGCCACTGAACAGCAGCAGCAGCGACTGCGGTAACTCTAGACGTGCTCGCGACAGAATGAGGCGACTCTGACTGTGGATGCTTGTTGTGGTCCAGTGAAGCGCATATTGAACATCCGTAAAAAGGTCAAGAAAAAATTTGTCCTAAACCTAAGTGTAAAAGCCACCCTAAGGTTATATGTACATGTATGTGGAACAATCACGCTTGCAAAATGAGCGGTTAACATTGTTTCAGACATGGTTCAAGAACTTGAATTCATTCATGTTCAGCAACCATCTAGATTAAATTAAATGTGTTATGCATAATTTTCTAAAGTTAAAGAATGAATTAAATAACTCTGTTGGGCAAAACCGTCGACTCAGCTGAAGAGCACGTTCACATAATACTTCAAAATTAATAATTTAGATTAATTTAAAATTAATTAATTAGCACTATAATAAAACAATATTTCATAACGTTAACACATGTCATTGTATTGCACTTAAATAAAATACAAACCCTTGACTTCCAACCACATCCCACAGATGGCTCTCCACTGTAATTACAAAATATATCTAACGTAATGTAGACGACTTTCAAAAGTAACATGATCAAGCAAAGACAGCTTACAACTTCACCGCCTGTTCTGTCTATCGCTGATTGTGACGTCACTGATCGCTTGTCAAGCAAGCTATTCGTGACGTTAAGGACAAGATGTCTTGGTCGAATAATACTTTTCAGAATGTAAGTTCTCCAATTCAATCCACAATTTAATGCCTAAGGACAGCGTAGAGGGACGATAACAGAATAATGTAAAACGAAGTATAAATATTAATGTAATACTAGCTTGATTTGAATGTGCTTGGTATGCTGATGGAAATACTGATAGCATTACAAAATAATATTTATCAGAATGACTTTGCAATAAAAAACTGAAGACAGCCGTGATGTATGCCAGAAGATCGTAATAAGTCTAGGAAGATGAATGTGTAGCTTTATTTCGTTTGTGTCAGTTTCATCAGGAGTAATTGGTGTGACTGTCTAGGTATTTGAATTCAAGTTATAGACTAATAAGTCCACGTACGTTTCTACTACCGTATTATACTGGTCATTCTTAAATATTGCACATAAATCGTACAACCTTTTTATTCTAATATTATATAAAAATAAAAATACCTGTGATAAGAATGGAAGAATTGGTATTATTATATTTCAAGTAATAAATACTGATAAAAATAAAAAAATAGATTGTATTTTAGTTCTATACGTATGTACTTCCGCATTCTGTGTGCACTGCGGTAGAAAGATAGTACCGACATGTTACAAGACATTAAGTACAATTCTGATTTGTTTAAAATTACTGCAATTTTACCATTGTGATTTGAACTTCTTTTACACCTTCGGGGATAGATGATAGAAATACGACAAGGTCAAAAAAAGCCGTCTGCACGGTCTACATATAACACCAGAGACATCTCCTTTGGTACTGTTTAAAATTCCAAGATACTAAGTTAAACATTGAACTTCAATCTCTCAGTCGGCATCTCATTTGCGAAGCAGGATTTCGAGTATCATTCAAAGGCAATTTCAACTTTTCTATAATCTATTTTATTTCTTAGTTTTAGATATATTATATAAAAAATAATTGACTGATTTTTCTAATCTTTTTTATTTTGATGTTTTTTGACGGTTAAATATCACACCAACGTAATTTTTTAGATGCTTAATATGTGGATGAGCCTCGAAGAAATGAATTTATTGACACTTCAGTTACATAGCTCGCAGCGGCTGTTCGTGAAACGTTGCAGTTTTCCCTGAAATAACTAATTAAGTGTTCTCATTACCTTACTTATTTTGAAGCAGTTAAATCTTCTTTTGCAAACCTAGACTTCACGCGACCAATTTGACACTCCTCTTCATTTGACAAGATAGTTCAGACAAAAATCCATTCTACAATTTTTACTCAAATTACATAGTTTTTCTTAAATAATCTCATTACATCTACACCTACACCTACATGCCTATTCTGTAATTAACTCTTAGGTGCCTGGCAGAGGATTGGTCGAACCACTTCCACACTGTTTCTCTACCGTTCCACCCTTGAAAAGCGCGCGGGCAAATGAACGTTTCAATAATTTCGTGCGAGCTCTAATTTCTCTTATTGTACTACGATGATGATTTCTCCATACGGAAGCAGCCGTCAACAGAATATTTTTGCATTCGGAGGAGAAAGCTGGTGATTGAAATTTCGTGAAAAGATCTTATCGCAAGGAAAAACGCTTTTGTTTTAATGATTTCCTCTCCTCTTTCTGTATCACACCCGTGAATTCCTCTCCCTTCCATAATTGGCGATAGTACAAAACGGGCTGCCCTTCTTTGAACTTTTGGGATGTTCTCCATCACTATTATCTAGTAAGCAGCCCATGTTGCTCAGAAATACTCCAGCAGAGGCCGAACAAGCATTGTGTAGGTAGTCTGGTTAGTGGATATTTTTGCATATTACGAGCATTCTGCCAATAAAATGCAGTCTTTGGTTTGCCATGCCCATAACGTTGTATATGTGATCGTTCCATGATAAATTGTTCATAACTATAATATCTAATAGATTTACCTGAACTGGAAGCCTTTACATTTGTGCGATTTATTATGTAATCAAAATTTAATGAATGCCTTTTTTTGGAGTTGGTACTCATGAGGATGATCTCAGACTATTCATTATTCATCTCTTTCAAGCAATGAAATACTTATTTGGAAAACGAGCCATTATGGTGGTCAAATTGATAGCCCGTTTGGCCATTTCCCACTCTTCGTTTGGGTATGAACAATCTGGACAAGAACCCACGGTGTAATTTCTAAGAATTTTTTTATTAGCTCCGCTCAAACATTTGACTAAAAACAGGATGATCGGTCAGACTCGCTTCTCGTTTACTGAAGCGCCAAAGAAACTCGTATAGACATGCGTATTCAAATACAGAGATATGTGAACAGGCAGAAGACGACGCTGCGGTCGGCAACGCCTAAATAAGACAAGAAGTCTCTGGCGCAGTTGTTAGATCGGTTACTGCTGTCACAATGGCAGGTTATCAAGACTTAAGTGAGTTCGAATGTGTTGTTGCAGACGGCGCACGAGCGATGGTACACAGCATCTCCGAGGTATCAATGAAGTGGGGATTTCCCCGTACGACCATTTCACGAGTGTTTCAGGGATCCGGTAAAACATTAAATCTGCGACATCGCTGGGGCCGGAAAGAGATCCTGCAAGAACAGGACCAACGACGACTGAGGAGAATTGTTCAACGTGACAGAATGGATCAAATGGCTCTGAGCACTAGGGGACTGAACATCTATGGTCATCAGTCCCCTAGAACTTAGAACTAATTAAACCTAACTAACCTAAGGACAGCACACAACACCCAGTCATCACAAGGTAGAGAAAATCCCTGACCCCGCCGGGAATCGAACCCGGGAACCCGTGCGTGGGAAGCGAGAACACTACCGCACGACCACGAGCTGCGGACAACGTGACAGAAGTGCAACCCTTCCGCAAATTGATGTATATTTCATTCCTGGGCCATCAACAAGTGTCATCGAGTGAACCATTCAACCAAACATCATCGATGTGGGCTTCGGAGACGTATGCGCACTCGTGTACTCTTGATGACTGCACGACACAAAGCTCTACACTTTGCCGGGGTCCGTCAACACCGATATTGGATTGTTGATGACTGAAAACATGTTGCCTAGATGGACGAATCTCGTTTGAAATTGTACCGAGCGAATTTACGTATATGGGTATGGAGACAACCTCATGAATCCATGGACTTTGTATGCTAGCAGGGGACTGTTCGTGCTGGTGGAGACTCTGTAATGTTGTGGGACGCGTGCAGCTGGAGTGATATGGGACCCCTTATACGTCTAAATTCTACTCTGACAGGTGAAACGTACGTAAGCATCCTGTCTGATCAGCTGCTTCCTTTCATGTCCATTGTGCATTCAGACTAGGTTTGGCAATTCCAGCAGGACAATGCGACACCCCACACGTCCATAATTTCTACAGAGTGGCGCGAGGAACACTCTTCTAGGTTTAAAGACTTCCACTGGCCACCAAACTCGCCAGACATGAACATTATTGTGCATACCTGGGATGGTTTCCAATCAGCTGTTCAAAAGAGATCTCCAGCCCCTCGTACTCTTACTGATGTATGGACAGCCCTGGAGGATTTGTGATGTCAGTTTCCTCCAACACTAATTCAGACATTAGTCGTGTCCATGCCACATCGTGTTGCTCCACGTCTGCGTGCTCGCGGGGGTCCCTACAGTATACTTAGGAGATGAACCAGTTTCTTTGACTCTTCAGTGTAATTACACGTGGCACACAAAAAATTAAAAAGGATCAGAATATAATCTATTATTTACATAACAGGTACGATTTAGCAACGTTGTTATGCTAGTAGTCAAATATCGACCATCCCTAATACAAAGGCTTACAATGTGTTGTTTTTCCCTCACTGTGTGTGTGTGGTCTTCAGTCCAGAGACTGGTTTGAGGCAGCTCTCCATGCTACTATATGCTGTGCAAGCTTCTTCATCTCCCAGTACTTACTGCAACCTACATCCTTCTGAATCTGTTTAATGTATTCATCTCTTGGTCTCCTTCTACGATTTTTACCCTCCACGCTGCCCTACAATACCAAAGTGGTCATCCTTGATGCCTCAGAATAAGCCCTACCAACCGATCCCTTCTTCTAGTCAAGTTGTGGCACATTTCTCTTCTCTCCAATTCTGTTCAATACCTCCTCATTAATAATGTGATCTACCCATCTAATCTTCAGCATTCTTCTGTAGCAACACATTTCGAAACCTTCTATTCTCTTCTTGTCTAAACTATTTATCATACACTTCCATACATGGCTACACTCCATACTTTCAGAAACGACTTCCTGACACTTAAATCTTAACTCGACGTTAACAAATTTCTGTTCTTCAGAAACGCTTTCCTTGCCATTGCTCGCTTACATTTTATATCCTCTCTACTTCGACCATCATCAGTTATTTTGCTCCCCAAACAGCAAAACTCCTCTACTACTTTCAGTGTTTCATTTCCTAATCTAATTCCCGCAGCATCACCCGATTTAATTCGACTACATTCAATTATTCTCGTTTTGCTTTTGTTGATGTTCATCTTATATCCTCCTTTCAACACATTGTCCATTCCGTTCAGATGTTCTTCCAGGTCCTTTCCTGTCTCTGACAGAATTACAATGTCATCAGCGAACCTCAAAGTTTTTATTTCTTCTCCATGGATTTAAATCCCTACTCCGAATTTTTCTTTTGTTTCCTTTACTGCTTGCTCAATATACAGATTGAATAGCAACGGGGAGAGGCTACAACCCTGTCTCCCTTCCTTCCCAACCACTGCTTCCCTTTCATGCCCATCGACTCTTATAACTGCCATCTTGTTTCTGTACAAACTGTAAATAGCCTTTCGCTCCCTGTATTTTATCTCTGCCACCTTCAGAATTTGAAAGAGAGTATTCCAGTCAGCATTGTCAAAAGATTTCTCTAAGTCTACAAATGCTAGAAACGTAGGTTTGCCTTTCCTTAATCTATTTTCTAAGATAAGTCGTAGGGTCAGTATTGCTTTACGTGTTCCAATATTTCTACGGAATCCAAACTGATCTTCCCCGAGTTCGGCTTCTACCAGTTTTTCCATTCGTCTGTAAAGAATTCGTGTTAGTATTTTGCAGCCGTGGCTTATGAAACTGATAGTTCGGTAATTTTCACATCCGTCAACACCTGCTTTCTTTGGGATTGGAATTATTATATTCTTCTTGAAGTCTGACGGTGTTTCGCCTGTCTGATACATCTTGCTCACTAGCTGGTACAGTTTTGTTAGGCTAGGCTCTCCCAAGGCTGTCAGTAGTTACAATGGCATGTTGTCTACTTCCGGGGGCCTTGTTTCGACTCAGGTCTTTCAGTGCTCTGTCAAACTCTTCACGCAGTATCATACCTCTTATTTCATCTTCATCTACACTCTCTTCCATTTCTATAATATTGTCCTCGAGAACATCGTCCTTGTACAGACCCTCGATATACTCCTTCCACCTTTCTGCTTTCCCTTCTTTGGTTAGAACTGGGTTTCAATCTGAGTTCTTGATATTCATGCAAGTGGCTGTCTATTCTCCAAAGGTCTCTTTAATTTTCCTTTAGGCAGTACCTATCTTACCCCTAGTGATATGTGCCCCTACATCCTTACATTTGTCCTCTAGCCATCCCTGCTTAGCCATTTTGCACTACCTGTCAGTATCTCATTTTTGAGACGTTTGTATTCCTTTTTGCTTGCCTCATTTAAGGCATTTTTATATTTTATTCTTTCATCAACTAAATTCAATATCTCTACTGTTACCCAAGGATTTCTACTAGCCCTCATCGTTTTACCTACTTGATCCTCTGCTACCTTCACTATTTCATCTCTCAAAGTTACCCATTCTTCTTCTACTTTATTTCTTTCCCCCATTTTTGTCAATCGTTCCCTTATTCTCTGCCTGAAGCTGTGTATAACCACTGGTTCTTTCAGTTTATCCAGGTCCCATCTCCTCAAATTCCTACATTTTTGCAATTTCTTCAGTTTTAATCTACAGTTCATAACCAATAGATTGTGGTCAGAGTCACCCCTGGAAATGTCTTACAATTTAAAAGCTGGTTCCTGAATCTCTGTCTTACCATTATATAATCTGTCTGAGACCTTCCACTATCTCCAGGCTTCTTCCATGTATACAACCTTCGTTTATGATTCTTGAACCACTATACGATAGAATGAAGCAGGAGGGGAAGTATGTGACATTGGTTCTTCGTTCCCTCCAGCATTTACTACAAATGCTTTGGGTAAATTTGTAGATGGAGACTTGGACCTCACTATCGAAAGGACGCTCAGCTCTAAACCCCACTCGGCCGCACCGTGTTGTAATGTCTCTTGCAGCGGTCTCTCCGCGATATTTTCAGAAATTTTATAAATTATATAACTCAGTACATATCTCGAAATATTTCTTCTTATCTTACCGATTCCTAAACTTTAATATACGATAATTATCAATGCAAAGTAGTTCCAAGCCCTATTATTCCTTGGAGCGTCCATTTACTCCATGGAATAGCTTCTCTGCTATCTATGTTTTCTCTTATAAAAAGAAGATAGGATCTTGCCGATTAGCCGTGAAAGAAGGAGGATGTATATGTATGTATTGTTGAGCTAGTCGCCATCTTGATGAGATTCTGTATGAGAAGGAATTTAATACATGAACTAAACTAAAGTAAGTGAGTTCGCGTATTATTTAACTGATTGTTACTGACAGTGTCTGCTTACTACGCTGTGTTGCACGGGATCAGTGGGGAACGTCTGATTTACACTGGACGAAGCTGCTCAAGATATCCAGTTACTTCGAATAAATAGGCTAACACGGTCTTACCAGCAGATCTCCGGTCTTCCCCATGTGATCACCGAAAGTTAATAATTATTACAAATGTTTTCAGGAGATCGACTGACAATTTTCGTCGCACCGAGACTTCGAAATTGCTTCACTGCCTTGTGGAATTTAAGTTAAGCTCAATTTAATCAGGATAGAACAGTATTGAACTGTGTGAATGCGATAAGCCTGCTTTGTGAATGAAAATTCCCTTAACATACGCATGTTTTTACTATCCTGATCAGTGAAGCTAAACCAGGCCGGTGTGAGAGAGGTTTTAAATTTTTTGAATACCACAAAAAAAAAATAGTGAAGTGTCCTTCTGCCGAGATGCACCTCTGAAATTCGTTACACGCAGTATAAACTACAGATGAGATGCAAAGCGGGGAGAAAGCGGCGGTACGGCGGCGTGCGGCGGTGTGCCGTCGTGACAGAGGCGGAAGGCGCGCGGTCCGCCCACTGAGGCAGAGCCCACAAGGACGAGGGGCTATTCTCGGCAGCAGTCACCGCTTGCGAGGACTGCCCGACGTGCAGTAGCACGGTCCGCGTGCGGCACTGCCGTGTATTTATACCTTTCTCCGTCGCGTGCATCACAGCACTTGCTAAAGTATTCGAGGAAGTGGCGACCTATTGACCAGCGTCTGACCTCAGTGCAGACTCACAAATGAGAGATGCTGACGTTAGCAAACAGGGGACTCTGGGACTCTACTTTTTACTCTTTTTCCTAGCCATTGTCCCGTATTGTAAAGGATTGGCATGTTAATTACTGGAACTGTCAGTGTTAGCGATAGAGGGTGGCCGGATGCATTTTCCGTCGACATCCCCCTCCCCCACCCCCACCCTCCGCTCCTCGCTACTCCCCCACGTGAAAGTGTGCGAACGTTTTCAGAATGTCGGCTCCGCGAAACCGCCTAAATGCCACAGCTGCCCTGGCCGGCACACCAGCCCTCGCGGTTAATCCTTCAGAGGAATCGATCCGGTAGCGGCGCGTCTCCCTAATTGAGGAAGTTTCGTGCTAAGGAGCGCGGCTATCAGAGCATCACCCATATCATTGAAAAACAATCTAGACTATACCCAAAGCGAAGAAGGAATCAGGGCCTGACATAATTCCAGTTACATTTTGCATTGCACATGGCTGTAATAGAACTGACTAATAGCTCATCTTTTACTACGTATACTGAAACATCCCCTTAGAAAAATTAATGAATTACTGTGCTGATAAACTTCGTACATTATTTGATTTTCAAACAGCTGAGCAAAACTGAACGTACTCAGACATTACTCTCGTTACTTATACTGATCAACACTAAACTGACACACAATATTTTTAGCGCAACGCAATCTGACTTTGAAAAATCCCTACAAAAGAATGGCCCTGACTGACGTTAACCTGTACCTTTCACAAATCACTTACCTCACAAATATATATATATGTATATCAGTTCATGGCATCCAGTCTTACAAATTTACTATCTCTGTCCAAAACTCCGCCATCTCACCCCCCACATCCACCACTGCTGGCGGCTCACCTCCAACTGCGCAACGCTACGCGCTGTTAACATCCAGCTGCCCAACACTACATTGGGAGACAACAATGCAAACTAGTCACTGACTGCACACAGCACAGCCAGTGATATTCATACAGAGAGCTACGTGGCGTTACCAATAAGAAAACCTAAGCAGCCTACTTACAATACTACTTCTCAATATACGAGGGTAATCCCAAAAGTAAGGTCTCCTATTTTTTTTTGTAAGTACAGAACTCTGTTTGTGTGGCAGTTGGTCACACTGTTATGAAGAGTGCTTCACGAGCTGTGTAAACATGCGCACGCCGCGCTGAGGAGCTCAGTCTTGGCTTGGCAGCCGTTATGAATGGAGCTCCCGTTGGATGTTACCGCCAAGTCCGAATTACGCTCAGTTATTTGGTTTGTGAACGCAAAGGGCACTGCGCCAATCGAAATCCATCGCCAATTGACGGAAGTGTACGGTGGGTCGTACATGGATGTCAAAAATGTTCGTAAGTGGTGTAGAGAGTTTGAAGCTGATCGGACTCAAATGGTTCAAATGGCTCTGAGCACTATGGGACTTAACATCTGAGGTCATCAGTCCCCTAGAACTTAGAAACACTTTAACCTAACTAACCTAAGGACATCACACACATCCCATGCCTCTATGCCCGAGGCAGGATTTGAACCTGCGACCATAGCGGTCGCACGGTTCCTGACTGAAGCGCCTAGAACCCCTCGGCCACACCGGCCGGCGATCGGACCGAAATTCACGACGTGGAAAAGGAGCGGGAGTCCATCAATTTCTGAGGAGACAGTATTGAAGGTTGAGCAAAGCGTGCATGAAGATCGGCGGATCACCCTGGATGATCTCTGCACGTTGGTCCCTGAGGTTTCCCGTAGAACCGCACACAGAAATTTTAACGGAAACATTGAACTACCGGAAGATGTGCGGAAGATGGGTGCCACGCATGCTGACTGAGGACCACATGCGACAACGAGTTGACGCTTCCCGCGCATTTCTTCACAGCCTTGCAGCCGAACAGGACAACTTTCTGGACTCAATTGTCACGGGTAACGAAACCCGGGCATTTCACTTTACACCTGAGGCCAAGCAACAATCCTTCTTCGCGAAAGCCGCGGAGCTGGCGGCGAGCTGGTATGACACGGGCACACAAAAACTGCCACAGCGTCCACAAAAGTGCATCAACTGAAATGGTGATTGTGCTGAAAAAAAAAGCTAAGTGTTTAAGCTGTAAACTGATGTAAACCATTGTAGAAATAAACAGGTCTATGTACTGTACCTTCAATACTATACTGCGTGAAGAGTTTGACAGAACACTGAAAGACCTGAGTCGAAACAAGGCCCCGGGAGTAGACAACATTCCGTTAGAACTACTGATGGCCTTGGGAGAGCCAGTCATGACAAAACTCTACCATCTGGTGAGCAAGATGTATGAGACAGGCGAAATACCCACAGACTTCAAGAAGAATATAATAATTCCAATCCCAAAGAAAGCAGGTGTTGACAGATGTGAAAATCACCGAACAATCAGTTTAATAAGTCACAGCTGCAAAATACTAACACGAATTCTTTACAGATGAATGGAAAAACTGTTAGAAGCGGACCTCGGGGAAGATCAGTTTGGATTCCGTAGAAATGTTGGAACACGTGAGGCAATACTAACCTTACGACTTATCTTAGAAGAAAGATTAAGAAAGGGCAAACGTACGTTTCTAGCATTTGTAGACTTACAGAAAGCTTTTGACAACGTTAACTGGAATACTCTCTTTCAAATTCTGAAGTTGACAGGGGTAAAATACAGGGAGCGAAAGGCTATTTACAATTTGTACAGAAACCAGATGGCAGTTATAAGAGTCGAGGGGCATGAAAGGGAAGCAGTGGTTGGGAAAGAAGTGAGACAGGGTTGTAGTCTCTCCCCGATGTTATTCAATCTGTATATTGAGCAAGCAGTAAAGGAAACAAAAGAAAAATTCGGAGTAGGTATTAAAATTCATGGAGAAGAAGTAAAAACTTTGAGGTTCGCCGATGACATTGTAATTCTGTCAGAGACAGCAAAGGACTTGGAAGAGCAATTGAACGGAATGGACAGTGTCTTGAAAGGAGGATATAAGATGAACATCAACAAAAGCAAAACGAGAATAATGGAATGTAGTCAAATTAAATCAGGTGATGCTGAGGGGATTAGATTAGGAAATGAGACACTTAAAGTAGTAAAGGAGTTTTGCTATGTAGGGAGTAAAATAAGTGATGATGGTCGAAGTAGAGAGGATATAAAATGTAGACTGGCAATGGCAAGGAAATCGTTTCTGAAGAAGAGAAATTTGTTAACGTAGAGTATAGATTTAAGTGTCAGGAACTCGTTTCTGAAAGTATTTGTATGGAGTGTAGCCATGTATGGAAGTGAAACATGGACGATAACCAGTTTGGACAAGAGGAGAATAGAAGCTTTCGAAATGTGGTGCTACAGAAGAATGCTGAAGATAAGGTGGGTAGATCACGTAACTAATGAGGAGGTATTGAATAGGATTGGGGAGAAGAGAAGTTTGTGGCACAACTTGACTAGAAGAAGGGATCGGTTGGTAGGACATGTTTTGAGGCATCAAGGGATCACAAATTTAGCATTGGAGGGCAACGTGGAGGGTAAAAATCGTAGAGGGGGACCAAGAGATGAATACACTAAGCAGATTCAGAAGGATGTAGGTTGCAGTAGGTACTGGGAGATGAAGAAGCTTGCACAGGATAGAGTAGCATGGAGAGCTGCATCAAACCAGTCTCAGGACTGAAGACCACAACAACAACAACAACAACAACATGTACTTATAAAAAAACAGGAGACCTTACTTTTGGGATTACCCTCGTAGTTAAGGAATTGGATTATTTGGTGCAATTCACAGATTCTCTGTGCGATA
The DNA here is from genome assembly GCF_021461395.2 of Schistocerca americana. Taxonomy (NCBI): domain Eukaryota; kingdom Metazoa; phylum Arthropoda; class Insecta; order Orthoptera; family Acrididae; genus Schistocerca; species Schistocerca americana. The sequence goes on along the minus strand of NC_060126.1, from coordinate 391,127,324 downwards.
CAAACAAGGCCAAAATTGAAATTTCACATTTAGTGTAATTTTACCGACGTCAACAACATAATTTTGTGTACTTGTACACAAAATATGTGTTCAGATGATCAACGTGGCGTAAATAATACTTATTTTAATTACTTTTCAAAAAACTTATTGTACCACATATATTGATTTTATTTCGAAATTTGTCTTTTCAATATTATTTCCATTTTAAGCCATCGACTTCAAAGTTGCTACTTATAAATTTTCAAAATAACTTCAGAGAAAAGGACATCGGTAAGTAACTCGTTTATTATCTAAAAGAATTCCTTGACAAATGTCAAGTCTTCGTAACACTTATTTCACAGCACTTTCTGCGAACGCAACGTCATTTTGAGGTCATACACAGTATCGACGACCACTGTAACAGCTATAGACTTTCTTTAGTGTTCGAGACGGGCTTCTCTCCCCTGGGTAATAGCCCAAACATTTCGTTAGCGACTGAAATATACCGCCCGGAAGTGTCATTGGTTTGCAGGCAGTCCTGTCAGATAAGTGTTACCCGCCAAATATTTTTGAGAATGAAGAATATGAATTCCTTGCCCGCTCGTTTGAGGCGCAGAAATTACAACCATGCTCTTAGGTTCCTGCCTAACCATACCCTCGGAAATAGCCACATATTCAGAAGTAAGCAGCAGAATATTTATTTCATCCTTCGCTGTGCAATTAAACGAAAACGTTGAATAACGATAAACACTGCAGAACGTATTTGTATTTGAATCACAAGAAACTCCTCGAATATGTTAACAATGTTAAGATGTAATGACAAACTATTAGTATGTAGGGAGATACGAACCTACGTCCTTGTACTCCATAAAAAACGACATTATCCACTCTACCACGGCTTAGCCACCTGTTCTTGATTCATGCCTAGGTTATCATAGTGCCTCATGAAGGTCTGTATCCTTGCTGTGATATTAACTGACACTTAATAATAAGGGTGACGTGTTTGTGATACGTTTTCAAAGCGTCGTTGTCTTGAAACGACTTACTGCAAGTTATAATACAAAACAGTTAAATATACCAAAATGTATATGACGCCTGCTACATCGATTGTCTATCTGTCATCAAAATAACGTCACGTTTGCAGGAAATCTTGCGAGCTGATTGTTAGCCATAAAATCTTTGTCCTTCTTGGACTGAAAAGATTACTGTTTAACGTCCCGTCGATAACGAGGTCGTTACAGATGGAGCACAAGCTCTTGTTAGGGAAGGATGGGAAATGAAAGCGGCAGAGCCCTTTGAAAGGAACCTTCATGTGGAATTTACCTTAAGCGATTTAGGGAAGTTCTTCTTGGTCAGTAGTTGGAAGCCGTATGTTAGAAAGAGTGAGACGTAGTTGTTGCCACTTACTGTCCTTTGGAACACTTATAATTCCATGATGAAAAAGTTCTGAATTTGAAGATAAGGTGGAATAATGAAATGAAATGTGAAACGAATACATTTTAACCACTGAGTGTTCTTGTCTGAAAATCTAAACTTGGATCAAATTACCTAGACACAAATTATTCATTCGGCGATCCACGTTTTCGTTGGAGAACCACAAGAAACAGGTGAATAATAAAATTTTTGTTGTGCAACATTCTTTCTCAGACATTTTGGTTGCGCTACACTAGCGTTGCGATTGCTAACAATGTGCACTTCATTTAAACTACAGTTAACGACATTTCACAGGTTGGAATATCGGTTGTTTTATGCATTAGAAGCGGGGAAGGTCGTCACATACTGTAGAATATTTATCGAGAATCGGTCACAGCGAATTTTCTTGGGTGACTGGGAGACACACAGAATTACAAACGGCTTTCTGTTATTTCCAGAACGGTGGCACATGGTCCACTACCATCCATTCGCCAAGGTCCAACTCCCACGGAGTTCCATTTAATTTTCATTACTCTCATAATTACGACCTCCGCTCCAGCGAAGAGTCATTTGGTTCTATTCTTGTTATTACCAATGAAATAAAATAATACGTCCACAATAAATTTAAAAATCTCCCTCGTCGTTAGCAGCGATTAAAATCGTGGTTGCTAAGAGACGAATGGAACTTGCCGACGAACTTGGAAAGGAGTGCTTGCTGCAAAGCTGGACCAAGGTTGTGTCGATGGTTAGACTGCTGGCGCCACAGCTGAATGCACGCTGGAGTCTGGGTGGCAGCATTTGGTGACGGCGTGGATGCGACGGTCAGAGCGTGGCCAGAGCTGGATGTTCGGTGTTAATGGCAGTAACGCTTAGAAGCGAAGTCACATCAACGCCATCATCGGTGTTTCTACTCTGGTGTCTCCAAGCGAAGTCTCTACAGTCGAGCCTCCCTGGGAAGCGTCTCCTTTGACGTCCCGCAGGTAACTAGGACGTTCTCTCTCCTAGCGTTCTACAGAGATCTCTCTCTTGGCCTGTTTTTGTACCCAACTGCCAAGTTCATGTTCTCTTTCTAGCCAATAGAGTTACTTTTACAACTTTCATAACTTGGAAAGATGCATAACACAACGATGTCTTGTAATTCTTATTTCTTGCGACCGGTTTCGGTCTATGAGCATCGTCGATTTGGTTTACAACGGCAGTTTCTCAGCGTATAGCACTGGATTATTGATCACTTTTAAACGAGTATAACACGACTCATGTATTGTAATTCCTTTGCAAGCATAGTTACACTAGAAATATTGGACGTTAGAGCTATTACTAGATCCCTTAATATGGCTCCATTATATAGAACTTACGTAGGATTAAATGACGGAGCTCTTTATGACCTTCGTGTTCTGATTTCATATTATGTTGAAGCATGGGTTAAGACTTCCTGTGCTTCATGACATAAAGAAATGAGAATTTGTGTGTTTTATCTTGACTCCCCTTTTTATATTTATGAATTATTAGATAATATTTTTCTGATTAATTACATGGCATGGATTTTTTAGCCTAAATTTTATATTTCTCACTCATTTTGAAGGTAATACATTTTCACTTATGAAGCATTACCATGTTCCTTTGATTTTGTTCGTGTTTTATCCCTTATAATTACAAATGTGTTTTGTTGCAAAGTTAGTTTGTAATTTTACATATTACGTTATTACGCCACACATATGTAAATAAAATTTGCCTCTTGTACATATTGTTTAATATACCAGAAAAAAACCATTTCAATTTCATCCTATGTTAAACATTGCCATTTCATTTAATACTGAAAACTTCCGATAATTTTACACATGGGACTTTTAGCCCAAATTTTATATTTCTCACTCATTTCGAAAGTAATACATTTTCAGTTATGAAGTATTACTAGGTTCCTTTGATTTTGTTCGTGTTTTATCCCTTATAATAACAAATGTGTTTTGTTACACAGTTAGTTTGTAATTTTACATATTACGTTATTACGTCATACATATGTAAATAAAATGTGCCTCTTGTACGTATTGTTTAATATACCAGAAAGAAATCATTTCAGTTTCATCCCATGTTAAACATTGTCATTTCATTTAATACTGGAAACTTCCGATAATTCTACACTTATTTCAGAAATGGTTCAAATGCCTCTAACCACTATGGGACTTAACATCTGAGGTCATCAGTCCCCTAGACTTAGAACTACCTTAACCCAACTAACCTAAGGACACCACACACACCCATGCCCGAGGCAGGATTCGAACTTACGACCGCAGCAGCAGCGCGGTTCCAGACTAAAGCGCCTAGAACCGCTCGCCACAGCGGCTGGCTTTACACTTATTTTTGACGATGTTTAGTTTATTATTCGCGTATGAAGACGTTTGTTGCATGCGATGTAGTGATTCTGTTTTTTCGTAATTATTTTAAATTGATTGCTTGTTTCAAAGGACTTTGCATTCTATTTTGATGATACACTACGTTCTCGTCTGTTTTGTGTCGTACAGTTACCTAGAGGTTCTTCAAACATAGAAATAGATCGCAAAAAAAGTGCAGATGTGTGTGAAATCTTATGGGACTTAACTGTTAAGGTCATCAGTCCCTCAGCTTACACACTACTCAGCCTAAATTTTCCTAAGGACAAACACACACACCCATGCTCCAGGGAGAACTCGAACCTACGGCGGGACCAGCCGTACAGTCCATGACTGCAGCGCCACAGACCGCGGCTAATCCCGCGCGGCAATAGATCGCAATAGACAAGAATTGTGTATAAAGATGCACAACAAAGGAATTATTCGAATCGGACGGAAATCAGTAGACGCGATGTACTTGTACAGAAAACAAATGATTACAGTTTTCGAAAAATTGGATGATTTATTCAAGACAAAGAGCTTCAATAATAGAGCAAGTCAATAAAGCGTTGGTCCGCCTCTGGCCCTTATGTTAGCAGTTATTCGGCTTGTCACAATTTGATAGAGTTGTTGCATGTCCTCCTGAGGGTTATTGAACCAAATTCTGTCTAATTAGCGCATTACATCGTCAAAATCTCGAGCTGTTTGGACGGCCCTGCCCATAAAGCTCCAAACGTTCTCAATTTCGGAGGGATTCGTTGACTTAGCTACCTAGGTAGTCTTTGAAAAGCACGAAAACAAGCAGTAAAAACTCTCGCCGCGTGTGAGTGGGCATTATCTTGTTGAAATGTAAGCCAAGGATGGCCTGCAGCCGGCCGGTGTGGCCGAGTGGTTCTAGGCGATTCAGTCTGGAACCGCGCGAACGCTACGGTCGCAGGTTCGAAACCTGCCTCGGGTATGGATGTGTGTGATGTCCTTAGGTTAATTAGATTTAAGTAGTTCTAAGTTCTAGGGGACTGATGACCTCCGATGTTAAGTCCCATAGTGGTCAGAGCCATCTGAAACATTTGATGGCTTACCCTGAAGGGCAACAAAACACAGCGTAGAATATCGTCGATGTACTGCTGTGCTGTAAGAGTGCCGACGGTGACAACCAAAGGGGTCCTGCTACGAAACGATATGGCACTCCAGACTAACAGTCCTGGTTGTCGGACCGTATAGCGAGCGACAGTCACCTTGTGACGCTACCGCTTTGGAGGACAGCTTCAGACACGTCTTCCTTCGTCTTCGGGGCTCAATTCGAAGCGCTACTCATCGCTGAAGAGAGTTAACTCCAGTTAGAGAGATTCTAGGCTGAAGATGTGCCCGGAGAAGCTCGGGTCAGCTGTGGGATATCAGGTCGGCCGGAGTGGCCGACCGTTTCTAGGCGCTACAGTCTGGAACCGCGCGACCGCTACGGTCGCAGGTTCGAATCATGCGTCTGGCATGGATGTGTGTGATGTCCTTAGGTTAGTTAGGTTTAAGTAGTTCTAAGTTCTAGGGGACTGATGGCCTCAGAAGTTAAGTCCCATAGAGCTCAGAGCCATTTGAACCATTTTGGTGGGATACTAGCGTGACTGTTGCCTGTCATACCGCCTGACAACTAGGAGTGTTGGTCCTGGTTGCCATTTCTTTTCATAGCAGGATCCCTTTGGTTTTCATCCGCTGCGTTCTTACAGCACAGTGGTACGTCGCTGATATTCTACTCCCCGTTTTATTGGCCCTAATGTCAAGCCTCCTGGCCTTACATTTCAGCAAGATAATGCGTTTGCGCGCACGGTTTGTCTTTGTGCTTGCCAAACTCTTTCTCGGCCAGCAGGGTCGCCATATCTCTCCAGAACTGTGGACGTTTGGGGCATTATGGGCAGGGCCCTCCAGACAGCTCGGGAGTTTGACGATCTAATCCACTAATTCCGCAGAAACTGACACCATATTCCTCAAGAGGACATTCGATAACTTTCAATTAAGGCCAAGCCAAATAACTGCTTATATATGGACCAGAGTTGAACCAAAGCTTTGTTGACTTGTTCAATTCTTGAAGCTCTTTCTCTTGAATAAATCATTCAATTTTTTATGAAATTGTAATCATTTTTATCTGTATATGTACATTACATCGACGAATATCCATCCCATTTGGAGAATTCCTTCTGGTGGGCCTCGGTTCCGAGATTTCCGTAACCTGTACAGAAAACTGGAATAGAGAACAACATAAATATCCTTTCTGCCCTTTTTATTGCTCATGAAACCCTGACATTGCTTGTTGTACCACCATACAGCGAGACCTTCACAGGTGGTCGTCCACATTGCTAAACATATCGGTACCTCGAATAACCAGTAGCACGTCCTCTTGCATTGATGCATGCATGTATTTGTCGGGGCATTCTATCCACAAGTTCATCAAGACACTGTTGATCCAGATTGTCCCACTCCTCAACGGTGATTCGGTGTAGATCCTTCAGAGTGGTTGGTGGGTCACGTCGTCTATAAACAGCCCTTTTCAATCGATCCGAGGCATGTTCAATGGGTTCATGTCTGGAGAACATGCTAGCTGCTCTCGTCTAACGATTTCGTTATCCTGAAGGAAGTCATTCACAAGACGTGCACGAAGAAGGCGTGAATTCTCATCCTTGAAGACGAATTCCTCGCCAGTATACTGCCGATATGGTTGCACTATCGGTCGGAGGATGGCATTCACGTATCGTACAGCCGTTATGGCATTTTCCATGACCACCAGCGGCGTACGTCGGCCTCACATAATGCCACCCCAAAACAACAGGGAACCTCCACCTTGCTGCACTCGCTGGACAGTGTGTCTAAGGCGTTCAGCCTGACCAGGTTGCCTCCAAACACGTCTCCGACGCTTGTCTGAAGAAGGCATATGCAACACTCATCGGTGAAGAGAATGTGAGGTCAATCCTGAGCGGTCCATTCGGCATGTTGTTGGGCCCGTCTGTACCGCGCTGCATGGTGTCGCAGCTGCAAAGATGGACCTCACCATGGACGTAGGGAGTGAAGCTGCGCCTTAAGAAGCCTATTGTGCACAGTTTGAGTCGTTACACGACGTCCTGTGGCTGCACGAAAAGCATTATTCAACATGGTGCCATTGATCTCAGGGCTCCTCCGAGGCATAATCCGTACGTAGCGGTCATCCACTGTAGTAGTAGCCCTTGGGTGCCCTGAGCGAGGCATGTCATCGACTGTTCCTGTCTCTCTGTATCTCCTCCATGTCCGAACAACATCATTTTGGTTCAGTCCGAGACGCCTGGACATTTGCCTTGTTGAGAGCCCTTCCTGGCACAAAGGAACAATGCGGACGCGATGGAACCGCGATATTGACCGTCTAGGCATGGATGAACTACAAACAACACGAGCCGTGTATCTCCTTCCTGGTCGAATGACTGGAAGCGATCGGCTGTCGGGCCCCCACCGTCTATTAGGCGCTGCTCATGCATGGTTGTTTACATCTCTGGGCGAGTTTAGTGACATCTCTGAACAGTCAGAGGGACTGTGTCTGTGATACAATATCCATAATCAGTGTCTCTCTTCAGGAGTTCTGGGAACCGGCGTGATGCAAAACTTTTTTTTATGTATCTGTGTATAAATATATTCTTATTGTCAAGCAAACGCAAGATGTGTATGTTTTCTGTTGATCTATTACGAGAAAGCAGCTTGTCAGTACCCGGCTAGGTATGCCCATGGCTCGCACCAGAGTCGCAGCAGTGCTATCAAGCGGACAAGCGCGCCAAATGTCAGCGCCATTAATTACGTTACGCAGTACGTTCACCTGCGCTTTCCTGCACTGGCGCCGCCGCACGGTTCTGAGGTCAGCTGAAGGGGCACCGGGGCGTATCAGATGGCTACGACGGCCTAACTCCCGTCCTACAGCGGCTGAGGTCGTCGCTTGGCCCCAAGCAATGAGATGCGGCTCACGACCTTTGCAAGAAAAGTGCCCATTTAATCAGGCGACTGCGGTCATTCTTGCTGTGGCAGGCCTGTTAGTATTGGCAATGAAATCAGTGTATCTGCAGAAATATATCTTAGGAAATGAAAACGTGGATGCCGGTTCTGACTCAGTCAGTAATAAGAGGCACAAACCAATATGACATAGTCATAGCAAAAGTCACGTTTTATAGAGTTACCCTGAAATAAGATTCCATGTTTTGCGTCCACAATGTTATTATTACTGATTATGCGTTGAAGTTTGTTTTGTCATTTCTCGTCAGTTTTACGTTCTTCGCTTTCTTCGGGTGAGATATATATTTTTCTACAGCTTAGAATTTTTATCTGATGTGTCACCTGGAGCGACCGAATTTACTGTAAGAGTCACAGGAGCATTTGGATGAAGGCACGTGGTTGTAGAAGCTTTTCAGTCAACGTTAGTAGTAAGCAGGGTTAAAATTTGGTAACAGAAATCCCATCTACATGTCCTGTGAACTGCTCCACAGTTACGCTTCTCTGTGTTCTGTTAAATTAATTCCTTTGTTATACTATTTTAAAGCACACTCGATTTGTGCAATTGCACCTTATAGATGGGTTATATGTATGACAAATACACTTAAGTGCCAAAGAGATATGGAAACAGACAGAATACGGAGCTGCAGTCGCCAACGCCTGTATAAGACAACAAGTGTTTGGCACAGTTGTTAGATCGGTTACTGCTGCTACAATGGCAAGTTATCAAAATTTAAGTGAGTCTGAACGTGGTGTTACAGTCGGCGCACAACCGATGGGACGCAGCATCTCCGAGGTAAACGATGTGGCTGAGGTGTCTGTGCGTCTGCTGTGCTGATTGTGGCACACAGAGAGGGCCCGGTGTCATCATGAAGCAAGTGATGTTGACTGGGTTGTAGATGCTGGAACTTACTGTCGAAGGACACATTTTCAGAACAGTCAATCGTGTAGAGATGCAATGTGTTTCACGAGTGTACCGTCAATATCAAATGTCCGACATCGCTGCGCCCAGAAAAAGATCCTGCAAGATCTTGGACCAACGACGACTGAAGAGAATCGTTCGACGAGTCTCACTTCAAATAGTGTCAAGCGGATGGACGAGTACGGGAACGGAGACCCTGCATGTCAGCAGGGGACTGTTCAAGCTGGTGGAGGCTCTGTAATGGTGTGGGTCTTGTGCAGCTGGAGTGATATGGGACCCATGATACGTATAGATACGACTCTGGCAAGTGACACGTACGTAAGCATTCTGTCTGATCACCTGCATCCATTCACTTCCATTGTGCATTCCGACGAACTTGGGCAATTCCAGCTGGACAACTCGACACCCACAAGTCCGGTATTGCTACAGAGTGGCTCCAGTGAAACGTCCCCTTTTGAAAAATTTATACAGGACTGTGCTTAACCTGACACACAATATTTTTAGCGCAACGCAGTCTGACTTTCAGAAATCCCTACAAAAGAATGGCCGTGACTAACATTAACCTATGCATTTCAAAAATTACTTACCTCACAAAAATCTTGGTTACTCGAACTACTGCAATAGAGCGAGCGCCACTACTGCCAGCTAAATGAAAGATTCAAACTACGGAAGGCTCTAACTACTGATAGGGATAGTTAGCAAATGAAAGATATTAATAGAGAACAAACAATGTATTTACCTTAATAGTCATAATATATATAGCAGTTCATGACAAATTACAAAACTCCGCCATCTCTCTCCCCACATCCACCACTGCTGGCGGCTCACCTCCAACTGCGCAACGCTACGCGCTGTTCACATCCAGCTGCCGCTGCCCAACACTACAATGGCAGACAACAATGCAAACTAGCCACAAACTGCACACAGCACAGCCAGTGATTTTTATACGGAGGTGGCGTTACCAATAAAAAAACCTAAACAGCCTACGTACACCAGGAACACTCTTCTGATTTTAAACACTTCACCTGGACATCAAATTCTCCAGACATGAACATTGAGCACATCTATGATGAAACTTCCTGGCAGATTAAAACTGCGTGCGCGACCGAGAGTCGAACTCGGGACCTTTGCCTATCGCGGGTAAGTGCTCTACCATCTGAGCTACCGAAGCATGACTCTCGCCCGGTCCTCACAGCTTTACTTCTGCCAGTACCTCGTCTCCTACCTTCCAAACTTTACAGAAGCTCTCCTGCGAACCTTGCAGAACTAGCACTCCTGAAAGAAAGGATACTGCGGAGACATAGCTTAGCCACAGCTTGGGGGATGTTTCCAGAATGAGATTTTCACTCTGCAACGGAGTGTGCGCTGATATGAAACTTCCTGGCAGATTAAAACTGTGTGCCCGACCGAGACTCGAACTCGGGACCTTTGCCTGTCGCGGGCAAGTGCTCTACCATCTGAGCTACCGAAGCACGACTCGTGCTTGGTCCTCACAGCTTTACTTCTGCCAGTACCTCGGCTCCTACCTTCCAAACTTTACAGAAGCTATCCTGCGAACCTTGCAGAACCAGCACTCCTGAAAGAAAGGATATTGCGGAGACATGGCTTAGCCACAGCCTGGGGGATGTTTCCAGAATGAGATTTTCACTCTGCAACGGAGTGTGCGCTGATATGAAACTTCCTGGCAGATTAAAACTGTGTGACCGACCGAGACTCGAACTCGGGACTTTTGCCTTTCGCGGGTAAGTGCTCTACCATCTGAGCTACCGAAGCACAACTCACGCCCGGTCCTCACAGCTTTACTTCTGCCGGTCCCGAGTTCGAGTCTCGGTCGGGCACACAGTTTTAATCTGCCAGGGAGTTTCATATCAGCTCACACTCCGCTGCAGAGTGAAAATCTCATTCTGGAAACATCTATGATGCCTTGGAACGTGTTATTCAGAGATCTCCACCTCCACGTCCTTTTACGGATTGGTGGACAGTCCTGCAGGCTTCATGGTATCAGTTCCCTCCAGCTCTGCTTGAAACATTAATCGAGTCCATGCCACATCGTGTTGCAGTAATTGTGAGTGCTCGCGATGGCCCTACACGAAGTTAGGCAGGTGTACTCTTAAATGTATAACGCCTTACATGCCAATTACCGAGCGACCGTGAGTGGAGTAATTATTTCACCTGTTGCCTCTTCTGATTTCTATATTTTTATCTACACGATTACTCTGCAGTTCACAATTAAGTGCTTGGCAGACGATTCATCGAGGCATCTTCAAGCTATTTCTCTTCAGTTCCACTATCGAACAGCGCACGTGAAAAACGAACACTTAAATGTTTCCGTGCGAGCTCTAATTTCTCTTATTTTGTTATGATGTAGGTGGGCGTCAACAAAATATTTTCACACTCTGAGAAGGCAGTTGGTGATTGAAATTTCATGAGAAGATCCTTTCCGCAGCGAAAAACACTCTTGTTTTAATGATTGCCACTTCGATTCGTGTAACATATCCGTGGCATTCTTCCCCTATTTCGTGATGATACAAAATGAGCTGCCCTTCTTTGAACTTTTCCGACGTCCTCCGCCAGTTCTTTCTGGTGCAGATCCCATACCGCACAGCAGTGCTCCAGAGTACGACCCACAAGCGTGTTGTAAACAGTCTCTATAATAGACCGGTTACATTTTCTAATTGTTCTGCCAATAAATCGCAGCCTTTTGGTTTGCTTTCACCACAAATTTACATATGTGATGGTTGCAACTTAAGTTATTCATAATTGTAATCTCTAAGTGTTTAGTTGGATTTGCAGCCTTTAGATTTGTATGATCTATCGTGTAGATTAAATTTAGCAGATTGCTTTTAGTACTGCTGTGGATGATTTCACACTTTTCGTTATTTAGAGTCAATTACCACTTTTCATACCCTACGGGTATCTTGTCTAAGTCATTTTTCAATTGGTTTTGATTATCTGATGACTTTACTAGCTGATAAATGATAGCATCACCCGCAAACAACCTAAAAAGGCTGCTCAGATTGTCTCCTGTGTCGTTTATAAAGACCAGTAGGAGCTGGGGTCCTATAACTCTTCTTTGGGAACGCCAATGTTACCTCTGTTTTACTCGATGACTTTCCGTCAATTACTACAAACTTTGAGCTTTCCGACAAGAAATCATAAATCCAGTCGAACAACTGAGACGATACGTTATAGCACACAATTTGATTAGAAGTCACTTGTGAGTGACGGCGTCAAAACACATCTGTGTCTGCCATACAGAGCAAATAGGAGAGTCCCTGCGTCATCTCATACCATTGGTCGGAGAATAGCATTTCTGCTAGCAGTATTAGAGTCCAATGCGCAGACTGCCGTTAAGACCCCAACACAAACGGTTGTTTTGGGAGCGATGTCGTGACTATGAAGCATGGACCGCTGGTGAATGGCGTCGCATTGTGTTCTGCACGACCCCAGGTATCCATCGTGGACGAGTAGGCCTACGACCTGAGCAGGGGTCCCATTCTTCCGGTACTTTGGCGAGGCACAGCGGTGTCACTCCTGACGTCACAGTATGGGGAGCCATGAGCCATTAAGGATGAAAAAAAAAGTTCAAATGTGTGTGAAATCTTAAGGGACTTAACTGCTAAGGTCATCAGTCCCTAAACTTACACACTACTTAGCCTAAATTATCCTAAGGACAAACACACACACTCATGCCCGAGGGAGGACTCGAACCTCCGCCGGGACCAGCCGCACAGTCCATGTCTGCAGCGCCTCAGACCGCTCGGCTAATCCCGAGCGGCATCAGGGATGAAAAGAGGTCACGCGACTATGATAACTCTAACGGCACAACGGAACTCACGGTCCTTCTACAGCTTCTAAATTTTGTTATTCACTTGTGTGTTTAATTTGTATTAACTTCCCGTGGCACAATGTTTCAAATGCTTACAGTTTCTTCTTCTCCGTTTCTCACACTGCCAATGTCTTGGTGCTGTTACGGGACAATGTTCGTCCACATGCGTATCTCTATCAACCATCTGCTTGATGTTAAGATACTCCCGTGGCCAGCAAGATATCTACAACTGTCCCCAATAGTACATGTGTGGGACCATGTCAGTTGTCAACTCCTCCTAATGTTAGTATGCAGCATACCAAGGACCACTTACAACAGGCGTGGGCCTGATTGCCTCAGCATGGAGGGATACAGCAACCTAGTGATAAGTGGGACAGTACTGCCAAATTGTTTGCAAATTTGTCTCGATACTGTACTGAAATAACGACTTAGACCGACACAACCCGTGAAGTTTCGTTTAGTGCGTCCCTTCTGGGTGATTCAGTGTTTTCGTGAGACAGTGTATATTGTGAGTTACAAATCAATTTGAATAGAATTGGTATACATCTTTCAGTGTTGTACCGTGCCACTTAAGCAACACGCGGAGTGGTAGTCAAATTATGAAAGTTGAATGCTCTTGCCCATTATAGCAACTGAAGTTAAGTATGAAATAGTACCTACAGAGCATTACATACTTTTAAACTTGCCATTTTGAGGATCAAGATAATACAGTCACAGCAGTTATTTTGTTTTTCGTTTATATGTTTCCCTCCTTTGTATCTTCGATCGTGTGCTTCTAGTGTCATCTCTGCTTCGTACCACACTGTTCACTCACGTTAGTGTGACCACTGCCTATGTTCGACCTCAGTGTGCAATACTAGGGGCAGAAGTATGAAATCGGAATTTCCGTATAGATGGTGCTAGCCGTCAGTGCAGGGCCCGTGACACCGCGTCTGCAGCGCCATCTGCTTTCTACAACGGCTGACGACCAATGTCAACACACAGTAAGCCAAGTTCCATACATGAGTATCTGTTTCAAACCCGTAAACATGTCGAGTTCGATGCCTACGAACTACAACTGGCGGACAGCATTGGTTTTCTGGTGTCATTTGAAGAAAACTGCTGCAGAATAGCGTCGAAGGCTTGTCGAAGCTTTCGGCGAACATGCTCTTGGGAAAACACAGTGTTTCGAGTGGCCCAAAAAATTCAAAAGTGAGGATTTTGACGTTAGAAACGACGAGCGCGGAAAACCACCGAGAGAGTTCGAAGGCAACGAATTGCAGGCTTTATTGGATGAAGACGATACTCAGACTCAACAGGAGCTTACGGGACAATTGGATGTGACACAGAAAGCCGTTTCTCTTCGGTTGAAAGCTATGGGAAGGGTGCAGAAAGTGGAATAATGGGTTCCACATGAAGTGAATGAAAGACAGCGAGCAAATAGAAAGACCATTTGTGAAATGCTGCTTGCCAGGTACAAAATAAAGTCGTTGAACCATCAATTAGGGCGATTCACAAACAACAACTCACGTACACATGTTATTCCAAAACGTTATCGTGGAAGTAGGGGCCAGGAGGTCCTGGTGCAATAACACACACTGCTAAAAATACCTTCTTATTTTAAAAGACTTTCTCAATAAATTTTTAAGTCTGGCCTTTTTTAAAAGAAACAATTTCAAAAACAATTTCCAGTAGGTGACAAATTTTCTTTATGACAAGGAGATTGCAAGATATGACGTTAACAACTTCCCAATAATAATAAGATTTTGAACCAGTAGCTGACAAATTTTCTTTATGACAAGGAGATTGCAAGATATGACGTTAACAACTTCCCAATAATAATAAGATTTTGAACTTATCATATATACTGTATATAGGAGAACAATTCCTTTAAAAAAAATAACCTTTAAGTAGCTAGTTTGTACTACAGTTAAAATAGGTTGTCTCTTGCCAATTAAATAACTTATTAACTTATATTATACCTGTCAGTTGTTACAAGATAAATGTTAATAAGCCAGCACACAAACCTTCGCATTAAAGGCAGTTCACAAAAAAAAAAAAAAATCCTTAGCTCGGTGAGAGAGTGACACATTTAAAGAGGCCCAAATCACAATAGTCGGAACAGTTATTGGTGGGCTACAGGGCCACAGCAGATCAGCCCCAAAACTCGCATTACAAGCCACCATCTCCCCGAGATACCCAAAACAAGAAGATGTAGCAAGGGCGGTGCCGCTACAGACTCTGAACCACAGACACACACGACATCGACCCTAAATCACCCAATCAACCAATCAAGGTGTGAATGTAACGGCCCGACCAAGAAGCAATTACCACATTCCCGAAGACAGACAAACGAAAACTGTGGTGGGAAGCTCCAACAAAACCACTGGTGAAGAAACTCATACACTTCACTAGAACTTGAATAAACCTATATATATATATATATATATATATATATATATATAAAACAGTACTCAGCTTCTCACACTCCACCACAGCGCCGGGAACACGTTGCACTTCCTTATGCTCGTCAGAGCCAACCGCTGCCAGTGGTTCCAACGGCCGAAAAGAAGACCTATGGTCCCACGCGCTGATATCCTGCACCACGGCTTCTAAGCTTCATAAGCCATGTACATGCAGGTGAGGTAGACTTAGCCCCTGACAGCCAAGAAGTCGGCCAAAGCACTTGGCCAGCAGTTGACGACCCCCAACAACAGGGCCCCGCTCGCGCCACCACCTCTCTCCATCACCGCCCAGTACGTTCTCCTCTATCGTCAGGCGACCATACACTTGCTCCACCTCCCGCCAGAGGGCGGTAGCGATCCAAACAGCGCGCCAAACCGAAAGCGCCACCGCAAACACTTGGCATGAAGCGGAAGCACTCTGTCTGGCGTGCTTTTCGAAGAGCCGGACACAGCTATGGCTCAGTCGTTTCTCCATCGAATAGTGACAGGTGATGAAAAATGGAAATATTTTGAGGACCCTAAGCGCCGTAAATGATGGGTGAATCCAGACAAACCATCGACACCATTGCAAGACCAAATCGCTTTGTAATGAAGATAATGCTCTATGTTTCGTGGGATCAGAAGCGTGTCATTTATCATGAGCTGCTAAATCCTGGTGAAACCGTTAACACTGATCGCTACCAACAGTGAATGAGCGATTTAAATCAAGCGTTAAGAGAAAAACGACCGGAATGTGGAAAATGACAACACAAAGTCATATTGCTCCATGATAACGTCATACACAGGAAAACTGGTCAGGGAAACGATCGAGGCGTTCAGTTGGAAATACTAGCACCTGCGGCTTATCCTCCACACTTGGTTCCGTCCGATTATCATCTGTTTGCACCACTGGGACACGCTCTCGCGGAACAACGCTTCAATTCGTATGACAATGTACAAAAAAGGCTAGCTGACTCGTTCGCTTCAAAAGTTGAGCTGATTTCTTGGCCTGGCAATCATGCCCTGCCGGAGACTTGGTTCAAATGGCTCTGAGCACTATGGGACTTAACTGCTGAGGTCATCAGACCCCTAGAACTTAGAACTACTTAAACCTAACTAACCTAAGGACAGCACACACATCCATGCCCGAGGCAGGATTCGATCCGAGACTGTAGCGCCTAGGACCGCTCGACCACACCGAGCGACCCGGAGACTTGGCATAAATGTATAAACACCAATGGAGATTATTTTGAATAAAGTATTGTTTACAGTTTCAAACAACAGACGTGTAATTATTGCAACCAAATTCCGGTTTCATACTTCTGCACCCGGTGAACACTCACAGGTGGCAGATGGCAGCGAAAGCAGTGGAGGATATATAAAGTCTGTCGTGGAGACGCCAATAGTGCAATCGTTGGCACAATACATCAATCGAGCCAATTATTTGACGTTCAAAATAGTACGATCATTGGCTTCTTGGCCAAGGGCGGAAGCATTTACGAAACGCTCAAGTTTGTAAACTGTTCGTGGTTAACGTTTACCATGCACAGAAAAATGGTGTTAGCCAATCCTGGTGCTGTGGCAATTGTGACTCAACACGGGTCGTAGATGAGGGGTGAACGAGGGCTGCGAAGATGGGTAGGGGCGAGTAGCTGTGCAAGAGCTGAGCAACTCACCCCTCAGATGAACGAAGGGGCTACCAGCAGTGTCTCCTCAACGACCGTCAAGCGACGGTTGGTGCGAACGGGCGTCCACAGCAGACACTTGCCCCATGCACTCATACTGACTGCTGTTCATTGGCGACGAAGGCTGGAATTTGAACGCCAATACTGAAACTTGACGTCCGATGAGTGGCGGCAGGTCGCCCTTTCAGATATCGCGTTTTATGCACCATCGGACATGTGGTCGACACCCTGCTACAGTCGTCAGAAGGCTCGATGCCAGATGAAGGAAAGTTATGGTTTGCGGAATACTTTAGTGGCCTTCCCTGGGTGACTCGAAGGTTCAGTGGATCAACACAAGTATGCATCTATCCTTGGGAACCATGTCCACCCCTACATGCAATTTTCTTTTGCTCAGCATAGTGGCATCTACCGGCAGGACAGTGCAACGTGCCACTCAGCTCGTAGTGTACGTGCGTGATTGGAAGAGCACTAGAATGAGTTTACCGTACTACAGTGGTCAACAGACTACTTGGATTTAAATCCAATCGGGAATGTAAGGGACCACATTGGAAATGCTGTGTGGCTAGGGCCTCTCGTCGGGTAGACCATTCGTCTGGTGCAACTACATCGAGTTGACGCCACTTCGGCGACTTGCGTGTCGATGGGGATGAAATGATGATGATTAGGACAACACAACACCCAGTCCCTGAGTGGAGTAAATCTCCTACCCAGACGGGAATCGAACCCAGGCCGTTAGGTATGACAATCCGTCACGCTGACCATTCAGCGATCTGGCTGTATCTGCCATGGATCATCAGCCGAGAAACCTAGAGCAGTTGGCCACGGCATGGCTCAGCATACTTGTCAGTAACTTCCACAACCTCGGTGACTCTCTTTCTGCAAGTCTTGCAGCGGTCCGCTCTTCCAAAGGTCATTATTCAGTCATTTGACCGGTGGTCACATTAATGTTCAAATGGTTCAAATGGCTCTGAGCACTATGGGCCTTAACATCTGAGGTCATCAGTCAACTAGAACGTAGAACTACTTAAACCTAACTAACCTAAGGACATCACACGCATCCATGCCCGAGGCAAGATTCGAAGCTGCGACCGTAACGGTCGCGCGATTCCAGACTGAAGCGCCTAGAACCGCTCGGCCACATCGGCCGGCCACAGTAATGTGGCTAGACAGTGTAGAACCAACGTGCTCTACGAGTACTGTCTCCCTTGATATCGTTACATGTTCTACTGATTTGTCAGCATTTTTCTGGTAAGGCTTTTCTGTAGACTTCTGCCCTCCTCTACGCGCCATAAAGCTTGTAAATTTCGTTGTTGACCTGCCTATTTATCTTGTTTCACCTTCCCATGGCACACTGTTTTAAATGCTCACAGTTTCTCCTTGTCCTTTTCTCATACTGTCCGTTTTTTAATTCTATGTTATTATTCGTGCAGTTCCAGAAACCTCTCCTTCAATTCCACGTTAATACTGGTCTCACTAAACTACTCCTATTCTTCAACACCAGCCTAATGTCATTATTTGGCCGTCTTGTGTAATCTTGGAGAATTATTTCACTTACTGTATTATACCTTTTTAAGTTTTGACGTCTAGCAAATCTCTAATACTCTTACTACAACCCTTCATCACTTTGAATTCACTTTACTTATCCTCGTCTAAAATCAGTGCTATGTAGGCTATTAGTCTTGTTTCCAGTGTCCTTTATTTTACGTCTCCCGTTCACAAGAGATCATTTAATCTGCTAACGTCGTCGTCTGGAACTAATCCCTTTGTAGTTGTTACGCTGTTCTGAAATGTTCTTTTAAACTTTTCTTTACTTTCGTCATATACAAGATAAAGGATAACATCAACTATCTGGAAACTAGCGCTACGCGTTTCTTTACCTGTACTTATTCTCAGTAATTATGCACTTTCGTTTTTGTTGGTACTGTACATTATTAGCATATCTCCGTATTTTACCCAGTTTCTTACGATTTCGCGCATATACAGGGTTACAATTATTGAACTATATGAAATAAAATCACCATAACATCTGAACGGTTTGCGTCAGAACGTTCAAACTACACGGTTGGCCGCGAGACACGGTGGGAATTTATGGTTCAAATGGCTCTGAGCACTATGGGACTCAACTGCTGAGGTCATTAGTCCCCTAGAACTTAGAACTAGTTAAACCTAACTAACCTAAGGACATCACAAACATCCATGCCCGAGGCAGGATTCGAACCTGCGACCGTAGCGGTCTTGCGGTTCCAGACTGCAGCGCCTTTAACCGCACGGCCACTTCGGCCGGCTGGGAATTTATGGGCATTATGGTTCAGATAAGCGACGAAGACCATTTTCATTTGGATGGCTTCGTCAATAAGCAAAACTGGCGCGTTTGGGGCACTGAGAATCCGTATTTCGCCATCGAGAAGTCTCTTCACCCTCAACGGGTGTCTGTGTGTGTGCAATGTCCAGTCACGGTGCAATATTCCTTGATGGCACGGTGAGTACCGGACGGTAAGTGAAGGTTTTGGAAGATGATTTCACCCCCATTATCCAAAGTGACCCTGATTTCGACAAGATGTGGTTCATGTAGGACAAATGTCGGCCCCATCGAAGCACGAAAGTGAAGTCCTGGAGGAGCACTTTGGGAGCGCATTCGGGCTCTGGGGTACACAGAGGCTGCTGACCTGCGCCTTGATAGGCCATCATATTCTCCGGATCTGAACATATGCGACTCCTTTTTATGGCTCTATTTTAAAGACAAGGTGTACAGCAATAACCCCAAAACCAATGCTGAGCTGAAAATAGCGATACAGGGGGTCATCGACAACATCGATGTTCCGACACTTCAGCGGGTCGGGCAGAATTTCGCTATTCGTTTGCGTCACATCATCACCAATGATGGCAGGCATATCGAACGTGTCATAACCTAAATCTGAATACCTGTACTGACGTTTACATGCTGTATAATGTGTGTGCACGCAGTAGTTTTTAATTAATTTAGTTTTTTCACATATAATTCAGTAATTATCGCCCTGAATCTCCACTTTATATCGTCTATGGCTTTCTTTGCGTCTTATCTTAGTTTCTCTTAGTCGTCCTCTCGTTAGTCAGTCTAAAGTTGAAACTGTCATTTGTGCCCCGTTAGTCTGTTTCATCTAATACACCGTCAATTTACTTCTTTATTCCTCTGCAAGTTATTAAAGTAATTGATTTATGTTTATAAGGTGTCATACTGACAATATGCGTAGCTTTGCTATCCTTTCAGACAACCATAGCGTGGTGAAAACGTTTTTGTTTCTAACAGATGACTAGTTTACAGGTTTCAGAAATTCTTGACACTACATACAGTACTATTTTATTTTCTGTAGCTGTTTTTCCTTCTAGCAATTCTGATTACTTGTTTGAGTCTCAGTCTTCTGATGCTATGTCAAATTTTGACCGAATTAATGAATCAATTATGCTCTTGGCATTTAACTGACCTTTGCTGTTTTTATTCACTCTTAACATTACAGCTTCATACGTCAGCAACCCGAAATTACATTTAGTCACTCGGTACATATCATCAATGTTTCCTACAATCACATTTTTTTTCATTTTTAGTACATCGATATAACATTTATTTCACTGCATCGACATGGAACTAAAGAGGTGCTCGACGAGGCAGCGTTTGACACGTTCCTTCCTCGCTTCACTGGTACCAGGTTTCAGATAAACAGCATGGTATTAAGTCAAGAGAAGGTACGCGACAAATAAACGAGTGGAACTCGCCGATGCGGGAGACTTAGACAGGACGAGATACTTGCCAGACATTATTCGTCAAGCGGACAACTTGTTTTATCGCTGTGCTTTCACACGACCTTCTCCATCGACAGAGAGGCAATTAAGGCGTAGACAGTAATCTTGGACAGCCGCTGCCTCATCTCGAGTAATTCATGGTCGTGGTGAGCCTCCTGGCCGTCTCAGCAGCCTACAAGGTAGCAATCTTCATACGTATTCATACTTATAAAATCTACAAAAAGATTACATTCATTCAATAGTTTCTTTATTAGTTCTTCTCGATAGCCTATTGAGCGAAGAGCAAAAGAAAACAAAACTCATTTCCGCTTATCAGAGTCATAGAACTGTTTAATATTGTCCGCCTTCTCTTCGTGGGTTATAAGATGGAAACACGTGTCACACGACGCAGAATTATTCACAAAAAAACAGATCTAGGGATCGAGCAAGCTAAAGCAACATGTCGACACACTGTCGAGCGTTATGGGTTACAACAACGGTACGCGGGCGAGCGTTATTCTGTTAGAAAATACCCCCTGGAGTGCTGTTCATAATGACGAAAGGTCTGTTCCTAAAGCCTGGAAAGTAGCACAGGTCACATCAATATTCAAGAAAGGAAGTAGGAGTAACCCACTCAATTACAGGCCCATATCAGTGCCCTCATTTTGCAGTAGGATTTTGGAGCATATACTGTACTCGAACATTATGAATCGCCTTTAAGAAAATAACTTATTGATACATAAGCAACACGAATTCAGAAAATATCGTTCTTGTGAAACGCAGCTAGCTCTTTTTTGGCATGAAGTAATGAGTGCTGTCGACAAGGGATCTGAGATCGATTCCATGTGCCTAGATTTCCAGAAGGCTTTTGATACCGTTCCTCAGAAGCGACTATTAATCAAATTGCGCGCATGTGGAGTATCGTCTCAGTTGTGAGACTGGATTCGTTATTTGCTCTCATAGAGGTCACATTTCTTAGTGATAGATGGTAAATCACCGAATAAAACAGAAGTGATATCTGGCGTTCTGCAAGGTAGTGTCATAGGCCTTCTGCTGTTCCTGATTTACGTAAATGACCTAGGTGATAATCTGAGCAGCCCCCTTGGATTGTTGGCAGGTGACGCTGTAATTCACCATCTAGTAAAATCATCAGACGATCAATTCCAATTACAAAATGATCTAGAGAGAATTTCTGTATGGTGCGAAAAGTGGCAATTGGCACTAAACAAAGAAAAATGCGAGGTCATCCACATGGGTACTAAAAGAAATCGGATAAATTTTGGGTATACGATAAATAGCACAAATCTAAGGGCTGTCAATTCGACTAAATACCTAGGAATCCGATAATATTCTGTGGCTTCCATCCACACAGGGAAAGATCAGCTGTCGTAATCGTAAATTCTGCTCTATGATCGATGTACTGGAAATAAGTAGATAATCTAATTACATCGGTATCGTACAATGTCTGGTATACTTTGGTGTATATGACTGAATGGTCACACTGCACAGTCATCTACCTGCACTGACATTCTAGTTTATGGTATATGGTAGTGGGGGGGGGGGGGGAGGCATTCAGCTGTGACACTGACTGGTTTGGAAATTATTGAAGATGTGGCAAAATTTCTGCAATTGATTCAACTGTGGTGCACATTAATGTACATCATCCTATATCAATGGCGTCTTTTCCATCCCATCTGTCCACTGATACACTGTTGATTACTGCATAATGATTGACTGACATCACTTGGTTGAGATGGAGGGAGCCTTGGCAGAACACTGGATATCTTCTACTTGTCACTGTGGAGCATGGAATTAAATCTCGAGGTCGTCATATTCAGACAGTCGTTTGGAAGCATTCCTCAATGCTGTCGACTCGTCCCATTTCTATATGGTATGTCGCCCTCCACATTTTTTTCACCAATATGATAATAGTACCTCTTTTATTTCTATATCTCACACATGATGTGAACACCACCTTCTGACGATGGTCAGCACTGGAACAGTAATCATGTACATGACTGTACAATAAGGAAACAATGCTCTTCAAAACAGAACTCTGAAACTTATGCTATCTCATCACTGTGGAAGATTAGAACAATTGTAGAGGTCATCACATTTCAACAGCTGTTCTAAATGCCCTCAGTGCCGCAAACTCTTCCAGTTTCCGTATGTTTCAATGTCTTCCACATTTTTATCAACTAGAAACATCGCCTATGTTTTATTCCTGCCAACCTGTGGATTGTGGGAGTTACATAGTTTACACCATCTGATGTTGACCTAGCTGTGAGAGTCGATGGATCGAAATATGTTAATGTCGGTTTAGCATCTGACAGAGGACTCGAGGTTATGGTAGAAAACCACAATGGATGTGTTAAGCTGAAAAATCAGTGTATTAAACTGATTATCAATGAACAACACATCAACAGTTTTTTGCGATTAAGAGTGTTGGATATGGTCTTCCCCCAGTACAGTCGACAAAACTTTTCGCCGGTCTTGCAGTGACTTTGATAACTGTTCACCTGCTCCAGTAAAGTGATACGTGTATATGTAATACGCTCGTGTCAATTCGCAGATGGTATTAGTTCTTATTGATATATCAGAAGAGAGAGAGAGATGTGGTAATATCTTACAGGAGATTCTATTACAAGGATTGGAATAAGTTGTTAAAGTTGAGATGCATATAGTTCTCTTAAAATTACACCAATTTTGCTCATAAAACTCATAGAAATCGCCTATATCTATTGTCGTGGATAATGCCTGTTTCTGTTATTATTGACACAATTGAATGTTAAGAAATAAGAGATACCACAAGACTTGCGTTATTTTATAATCCATATACTCTAACTATAATGGAGGCAAAATTTTAAATATAGCTCGTAGTGGATCCTAGAAATGATAGTGTTTTTGCCGGCCGAAGTAGCCGTGCGGTTAAAGGCGCTGCAGTCTGGAACCGCAAGACCGCTACGGTCGCAGGTTCGAATCCTGCCTCGGGCATGGATGTTTGTGATGTCCTTAGGTTAGTTAGGTTTAAGTAGTTCTAAGTTCTAGGGGACTAATGACCTCAGCAGTTGAGTCCCATAGTGCTCAGAGCCATTTGAACCATTTTTGATAGTGTTTTTCCCAATGAGTGATTAGATTGCGTGAAACATGCTGTGATAATCAAATTGCTTACACGACTGGAACACAAGAATCTGCTGCTATTATGAATGATTGTCTGCTGCTTGACAGAAACTTTACAGGCAATTTGGTAGAGGGGAGCTATGGAACAAAAACGTCAAATGTAAGCACGCAGGCAGTATTTGGTTTTGGTGTGTCAG
The DNA here is from genome assembly GCF_021461395.2 of Schistocerca americana. Lineage (NCBI taxonomy): Eukaryota > Metazoa > Arthropoda > Insecta > Orthoptera > Acrididae > Schistocerca > Schistocerca americana. Next base: position 391,103,644 of record NC_060126.1, on the reverse strand, counting down.
AAGAGAGATGTGGTAAATTCTCATAGTAGGTACTACTACAAGACAGGCTCACACGATTTGTTTCATAAATACCAGTGTGACATAGCATCACACTGGTAAAATGGGACTTGCCATAACGTACAGAACAGCATTGTCCTCTTGAATTATAGCTGGGTGTTGTTGAACAGAGAATGATTGTTTTTTTCTGACGTGTGGCAAATGGCGCGAATGGCTGTATTCAGTAATGTTATTTCACTTGTATGAATTGTTTGTAGTACACACGTGCATGACATTTTATTTACAAACAACGATTTGAACGAGAGGGATGCTTTCAAACCATGTAATTTGTCCATCACGCAGAAGTAAATCGCTTATCATAGGTTTCCATTTCTTTGGAGTTTAAATTGTTGTTGTTTGGTTACTACAATAATGGTTTTGAAATAAGAAGGGCATTTTGCAGGGATTGGTAGTTTTCACAGCAAAGTAGTGGAAGTCCTTTTTTACAATTTTACGCAGGGTAGACATGTATAGTGGGTGTGAGCCTGACCTCTGCAGTTTGGTCTTCTGTATTTGGCAGCAATGCTGAAGCTTTTTTTCACTTTGTTGGGTGTCGTAACAGGTGGTGGGAAGGAGGAGGGATAGAGAGGGATGTGTATTTTAACCTGAAGTCAAACGTAAAAACTATACCGATTTTACTCATAAAACTAAAAGAAAAGACTGCACCTATTTTCATAGAAAGAGGACATTCATTGACGTCATTATTGTGATATCCTTTTTAATAGTTTCTGGCTAATTAGAGATGCCTTGGTGTTAAATAAAAGCGTTCTCCATCACGTAACAGCTGGCTGCTGGATGTGTTCGACGTGTGCCTACTGTGTGTGTTTGTCTGACACAGCTTTTCTCTGACCAGGGCGCAAGATGGGGATGGTGGTGTGGTGCAGCTATATTTTAGACGAACAAGCTACTTGCACTTGGAGTGGCTGTCATTTATCTCACGTTGTTTGGTTGGAATTACATCCTTTTATGTTGACAAAGTGCTGAGGCCTGAACCACCACCCCAAGGCGGGCCAGATGCAGCCAGTGACTCACACTTGTATTCCAGGAGGAATGCAGTTGGCTGCAGAGAAATGCGTGGTGTGCGGTTGCAGCAGACCATTTGAAAATGCCATGTCCACACCACAGTTATAAGGAGGGATGGAGGAAGGGAGGGGAAGGGTCGAGGGGAGGTAGGAGTGCCTATAATTTCAATAGTTCCTGGCTTTACTTTGTACATCGAGGAGAATGCACATTCAACTGCCAACCCTCTCTCCTGTTGCAATATCTTGGGACGGCGATCTTCGTCAGTACATGTGTTGCATTATGACCCATTGATTAAGAGCGCTGGTTCTTTTTTCAGGACAATTTCGATGTGCAATTAGAACAGTGAAGCAATTTGCGACAGTAATGGTAGCGTGTATTGGTTTTCAGTACCTAGGCTGCAAGATGACTGTCGAGCAATTCAGGGAGACGCGTCTGTAACGAACTCCGATGCCAAACCGTGGTAGATACAGTCCTCAGCTGTCGTACAGGTAATACACTTATTAAACTTCTCTCTGCCCAACTCCATCATCTCATCAGTTGAACAAATTACTGCCAAAAATAAAGATAGTACCCTCCTCCCCTTCATGTTTCCCAGCAGCTTCGAGGTGAAGAGTAGAGTTTGAGTACATCTGCTGCAAGTTTTGAGTAGTATTGTCAAATTTGTTCCCAGCAGGATAACACCATTTGTATAACATCATCAATTTTTGAGTTGTATAGCGATTTTAGGCACTCATTGCGTAACACTATACATGTAGTTATGTAATTTTAACCGATCGTTATGATTAATTTAGTAATTAGGACCGATCATTACTTTAGTTTCCAACTCCAAATAAATAAACTACACTAACCTAACCTTCCTCTCCAGCATTTGGACAGTTTCCGTGTGTTGCGGGTGCACATGGCTCTCTGTCCAAAAGGAACAGGCTTCAAGTCCCAGAAAGGGCACTGCCATTTTGTATTGCCCACAAATTCCAGGGTGGGGCAGAGTTGGGGGGGGGGGGGGGGGGGGGACTTCGGCACGGACCTGGGACTAAGAGATTCCCATAAAAATTCGAAATTCTCCCCAAAATTCGAAAATCCCCCCAATAATGTAGGTGGGGGAGGGAGAGAAGGATGGGTAGGGAAGGGTATGGAGTGGGGGAGACGTGCCAGCTGAGGAAAACACATGATATCATATGGGGTGTTGGGGTGGGAGTGGAGGGGGGGGTGCAGCGCGGTGTGGGTATTTAATTGATCAGTTTAATTAAATTCCATTTCAATTTGGTATCAAAATTACGCTTGGAACCCCCTTACCCTACTACTCAAGACTTTTGTGTTTGCAAGGAATGCAGATGCAAGCCTCAATGGGCGTTTTTGCCACAATTGGCATGCATAATATTAGCTTTTCTGTAGGTTTCAGTAGTGCATCCAAGGTCACAAGACAAAACACTCTGATTTAGTATTGTATAGTCTTTCACACTGGTGCGCTGACCACAGTTCGATTCCACCCACTGGATTAACAGCAATGGCCGGGGTTTTTAGGGTTTCCCATGTTCTGTTAAGTGTATATCAGGTTGGTACCCACGTCCTGCCTGAGTTACACAATACTCAAACATCAAGAAAACTTTCTCACACTTGCACATAGAATTTACTCTATGGGGAAAACGGGGTGAATAGGAGGCTGATTACCTTATATGTTTAGTATCCTTAAATCCTCAAAAAATGGTTCAAATGGCTCTGAGCACTATGGGACTCAACGTCTGAGGTCATCAGTCCCCTAGAACTTAGAACTACTTAAACCTAACTAACCTAAGGACATCACACACATCCATGCCCGAGGCAGGATTCGAACCTGTGACCGTGGCGGCCGCGCGGTTCCAGACTTAGCGCCTAGAACCTCTCGGTCGCTCCGGCCGGCCTTAAATCCTCAATCAGGAGCAACAAGTAAATTTAAGTCGCATGACTGGGAGATCCCAGAGGGCAATTTCAGCCACCAAAGTGCAAATGTTTTCAATGTCTTTCACGCCCACAAGCGTCTTTCCTTCACTAAGTGTGAAAATTGTGTGGGTAAGTGTATGTGTTTACTGTTGGTGACTGTATTGTTTGTGCGTGGAAGTGTGTGGAGTGTCGTGTCATGTTTGTGTTGGTGATGATGAAAGAAGGGAGATGGTGAATCCCGGTACCAGCACATAACCTATTCCACTCACATAGCACCACGAGAACCGCCGAGCTTAATGTTCCCATCCGACAGACGGACCACGATCAACAGTGTTGCATGCCCTCTTTTCATGAGACACTGCAGAAAGGTTTGAAATTTAATCCAGCGTACTGGGACAGAGACTTGTGATCAGGAACTTTATGCCACCACCACTCCTCGTCACTCTGCACAAAAGGCAAACGGAAAAAATTGTCCACAGCGCATGGTGTAGCACGACGGTCACTCACCCATGACCGAAGGCGCTTAACTTTGGTGCACAGACAGTAACAGGTGCATCCACCTCGGCACGACTGTTTCGTCTGGAGTAATGAGCGTCATCAACAATGTGAGTAGGATTCGTCATATACACTCCTGGAAATGGAAAAAAGAACACATTGACACCGGTGTGTCAGACCCACCATACTTGCTCCGGACACTGCGAGAGGGCTGTACAAGCAATGATCACACGCACGGCACAGCGGACACACCAGGAACCGCGGTGTCGGCTGTCGAATGGCGCTAGCTGCGCAGCATTTGTGCACCGCCGCCGTCAGTGTCAGCCTGTTTGCCGTGGCATACGGAGCTCCATCGCAGTCTTTAACACTGGTAGCATGCCGCGACAGCGTGGACGTGAACCGTATGTGCAGTTGACGGACTTTGAGCGAGGGCATATAGTGGGCATGCGGGAGGCCGGGTGGACGTACCGCCGAATTGCTCAACACGTGGGGCGTGAGGTCTCCACAGTACATCGATGTTGTCGCCAGTGGTCGGCGGAAGGTGCACGTGCCCGTCGACCTGGGACCGGACCGCAGCGACGCACGGATGCACGCCAAGACCGTAGGATCCTACGCAGTGCCGTAGGGGACCGCACCGCCACTTCCCAGCAAATTAGGGACACTGTTGCTCCTGGGGTATCGGCGAGGACCATTCGCAACCGTCTCCATGAAGCTGGGCTACGGTCCCGCACACCGTTAGGCCGTCTTCCGCTCACGCCCCAACATCGTGCAGCCCGCCTCCAGTGGTGTCGCGACAGGCGTGAATGGAGGGACGGATGGAGACGTGTCGTCTTCAGCGATGAGAGTCGCTTCTGCCTTGGTGCCAATGATGGTCGTATGCGTGTTTGGCGCCGTGCAGTTGAGCGCCACAATCAGGACTGCATACGACCGAGGCACCCAGGACCAACACCCGGCATCATGGTGTGGGGAGCGATCTCCTACACTGGCCGTACATCACTGGTGATCGTCGAGGGGACACTGAATAGTGCACGGTACATCCAAACCGTCATCGAACCCATCGTTCTTTCATTCCTAGACAGGCAAGGGAACTTGCTGTTCCAACAGGACAATGCACGTCCGCATGTATCCCGTGCCACCCAACGTGCTCTAGAAGGTGTAAGTCAACTACCCTGGCCAGCAAGATCTCCGGATCTGTCCCCCATTGAGCATGTTTGGGACTGGATGAAGCGTCGTCTCACGCGGTCTGCACGTCCAGCACGAACGCTGGTCCAACTGAGGCGCCAGGTGGAAATGGCATGGCAAGCCGTTCCACAGGACTACATCCAGCATCTCTACGATCGTCTCCATGGGAGAATAGCAGCCTGCATTGCTGCGAAAGGTGGATATACACTGTACTAGTGCCGACATTGTGCATGCTCTGTTGCCTGTGTCTATGTGCCTGTGGTTCTGTCAGTGTGATCATGTGATGTATCTGACCCCAGGAATGTGTCAATAAAGTTTCCCCTTCCTGGGACAATGAATTCACGGTGTTCTTATTTCAATTTCCAGGAGTGTATTAGAACGGTAGGGATTGAGTTACTGTGGGCACTTCATTGACTCTATTATTATCTCAGAATCGACAAAAAGCCAATGGCAAGAAAAATAGTTTGGATATCGTACACTCCGACATCACAAGGAGAAGATAAAGAGGTACAGAAAGTATATGAGTATACTGAATAGGGAACACAGTATGAAGAGGGAGATGATAATCTAATAATCGTGGGGGATTGGAATGTGGTTAAAGGGTAGCTATAGAAGGAAGGGTTTCGGGAGAACATGGGTTTGGTAGGAGAAATGGAAGAGGAGAAAGTTAACTACGTTCTACAATAAATTCAGCAAGTAATGGCGAAAATACTGCTCTAAAATCACAAGGTGATGAGGTGCACTCAAAAAAGACCTAGAAACGTCGAAAATTTCGACCAGGATTACACCATGATCAGGCAGAGATTCTAAAGTCAAATATTCAGATATTCGATTGGAAGGCAACTACACGAGCAGATTTAAACTCAGATCACAGTTTACTAGTTATTAAGAGTTGACTGAGTGGATCGTCTGCCAACATTAATGTGGAAAGAAGTGGGATACTGTAATACTGAGGAATGATAATACGGGTTTGATGATTTATAGGGCTGTAGATAGTGCGATAATGAGTACCAAAATAGGCAGTTAAGTTGAAGAGCAAACGAAATCACTAACAATGGCAATCACAGTGGTTGGGGAGACAAATGCAGGTACCAGGAACCAACTGCGAAGAAACGTTTGTTAACAGACGTTATACGTAAGATAGAAGAACAAAAATGTTCGGGAAAAGTTGGGAATACAGCACTATAAGTCACTCACGAATGAAATAAATAAAAGCGCATGAAAACCACGACGAAATGGCTGGAGGACAAATGTGAGGAAATTGAAAAAGAGGTGGTAATCGGTAGGACAGATTCGCTATATAGAAAAATCAAAACAACATTCGATAAATTTAAAAGCGAGGGCGTTAGGATTTAGAGTACAAAAGAAATTACGTGCAGAGGGAAGAGAAAATAGATTGGAAATGTACATTAAAAGCTTTAACAAGGGAGAAGAAACTATCATTTTATGTGCCAGAAAAAGTAAAGGGAATCGGTATGAAAATCATATGCAATCCTCTAATAGAGCCAGAGTTCCACGAAGATTTGGAAAGTCTTAATGATAAATAGGCAGAAAGAATGGACAACATTCCCCCTAAAATGAATGGGAGAAGTGGGAACTAAACTACTATTTACGTTGGTTTCTAAAATCTATGCGTCTGAAGACGTACCACCAGAAAAATATCACCCACAAAATATCGAAGATAGGAAGAGCCCACAAGTGCGAGAACCTTCACAAAGTCAGCTTAATTGATCACGCCTGCAGGTTGCTGACAAGAATAATATACAGGAGAATGGAAAATGAAGTTGAAGATCTATTACATGGCGATATGTTTGGCTTGATGGAAAGGTAAGGGCCCGAGAGAGGCAGTTTAAACGTTGCGTTTGATAATGAAATCATGATTTCTAAGAAATCAGTACTCATTAGAAGGATTTGTCGACTCATAAAAAGTGTTCGATAATGTAAGATGGTGCAAGACGTTCGAAACCCTGAAAAAAAATATGTAAGCTATTGCGAAAGGCGTGTAATATACAATATGTGTCAGAACCAAGAGCCGACAATAGAACGGAAGACCAAGAAAGAAGTGCTCGGATTAAAAAGTGTGTAACACAAGAATGCAGTCTTTCGACACTACTATTCAGTATATACATCGAAGAAGCGATGACGGATATATGAGAAAGGTTCAAGATGGAATTTAAATACAGGGTGAAAGGATGTCAATGATAAGATTCGCTGATGACACTGCTATCCTCAGATAAAGTGATGAAGAATTGCGAAACCAGTCGAATGGAATGAGCAGTCTAATGATTGCAGAATATTGACCGAGAATAACCAGAATCAAGACAAAAGTAATCAGGAGCAGCGAAATCAGATTAGTGATATACTTTAACATCAAAATATGTGAGCACAGAGTACACGGAGTTAAGGACTTCTGATACCTTTGAAGCAAAATAACATAAGACTTACGATGCAAGGAGGACATAAAAAGTATACTAGCACCCTCAGAGAGGGCGTTCCTGTCCAAAAAAAAAGTTGTACTTGTATCAAACATTAGCCGTAATTTGAGGAAGAAATTTCGGAGGTTATAAATTCGGAGCACAGAATCGTGTTGTAGTAAACCATCGACTGCGGAGAAGAAAATCGAAGTACTTGACATGCAGTGAAATAGAAGAATGTTGACATTTAGGATGGAGTGTTAAGGCGACTGTGAGGAAGTTCTCCGCAGAACCGGCAAGCATAGGAATATATGGAAAACATTGCAAGAAGAATGGGCATGATGAAAGGACGTATATTAAGATATCAAGGAATAACTTCCATCGTTTTAGAGGGTGCGGTAGATGTAAAAACTATGCGAAAACAGATATTGGTACACATCCAACAAATAGTTTAAGATATGTGGTGGATATGAAGATGTTGGCACAAGAGAGTAACTCGTGGCGAATCGCATTTAACCAGCGAGGACGTTGATGACTCAAGGAAAAAAAAAACAGTTCCGTCGAGGACATGTATTTTGAACTCTGCTATATGCTATGACATCTAATTCCTTTAGTAATCTCCGTGATGAGTCTGCCATCTGTGTAGTTCTGTATTTTCTGTCCTTCTGTAAGCACGACGATATTCCATAACCTCATTTATGCTGTTCTCTATGCAGTAGAGCGAACGGTACGTTATGTTGACGTTCTCTCTAGTGTGAACACAGTACTGTTTAATGTTTGCCGTCGCGTTAGATCCTCGAAGTACCGTTGAGTTCCAGTGTGAAGCGGTCTTAAAGTGTCCGGTAAGGCTTTCAGTGTGTAATTTATTGCATTTCACGAATGCGTGCTATGCATAAATGGTGTGACTCTACTCCTTCTGTGACTGTAGCGTTCCTGCTACTGTTGTAGAATATCGTCGACGCTTTCGACACGTTCTTTTCAGTATCATTCCGTTTGTTTTCTTCCCATGAAAGCAATAGACTGCTCAAGGCACATGTTTCACCTGCATGTTTCACCCGATGAAGAAGTTTGGCAAAATATTGTTAACGTCATCAAGTGTACTCATATGACTAGTGTTAGACGCCCCGATTTTTGTACAAATACGGGTAACTTGAGCACTGTGTTTATGGAAGTTTATGCCAATTTCACGTACAATGTCCTTACACTGCGGCTGCGCGGCGCGACTTGAATTTGTTAGAAACTAAACACTACATGTAATTTTCTTACGTTAGTATCTTCTTTCTCCTTTTCCCTAGCGTATTATCCCATCTAGCACGAGGTACGATTTTGTAGGATTTGGCAAATTTTAGTTTCTTATTTAACTTTGTGTCCGGATGCTACTTCTGTCGCCACAGTCGCCAAAATAACTTGAGGGAAGGAAGGTTTTGGTGCCATCTGGGAATCGTGTAAACCTTGCTCTGCGTTATATGGTATTTTAAATGTTTGTATATCGTATTCTCAGAGGCGGAATTTGAAGACCAAAATATCATTTGACTAAACTAGCGTGGGAAACCGTCTAAAAACCATACCTAGGCTGGTCAGTGTGATATATGGTTTCGCAGGATAGAGCGGATCAGGTTATGGTTTTGGAGGGGGCTGTAATCAGTTACTGTCATTTGCACAAAACACTCAACCTTTATTTTCCTAAGAACCATTTAATTACACATCGCCTTAAAAGGATCAAAGTAAAACAATATGGCTGAAGGCCTAGTTAAGAAAACTTGAGATACCTCCTGGGCTGAAGGCCCAAAACCACACCAAAAACAAGAACTGCTGAAAGCCTGAACACAAGTAATAAAAAATTGCTTTACAGAATACACGGAGCTGAAGGCCTTACTTAAAAGCCGGCCGGTGTGGCCGTGGGGTTCTAGGCGCTTCAGTCTGGAACCGCGTGACCGCTACAGTCGCAGGTTCGAATCCTGCTTTTGGAATGGATGTGTGTGATGTCCTTAGGTTAGTTAGGTTTAAGTAGTTCTACGTTCTAGGGGACTGATGACCACAGATGTTAAATCCCATAGTGCTCAGAGCCATTTGAACAATTTTTGAACCTTACTTAAAAAATATTCCACGTAAATACTCTGCCCAAGCCACACACAGAACATTGAGCAACTCAGGGCTTAGGGCCTGGATAACAAGAATTTCAGATAGAGTAAATTTTTAAAAAAATTTGTTTTAAACAAATGAATATTCAAATTTTGATTTTAGTGAGCTGAAGGCCTTATTTTAAAATTAAAACAAACTCAAATTTTAATTTAAGCCAGCTGAAAGCCTTATCTTTAAATTATTTCTCGTAAAAGCTCGGCTGAAGGCCACACACTGGACATTGAACAACTCAGGGCTTAAGGCCTGGATAACAAGACATTCAAATAGAACTAACTTTCAAAATTTGGTGTTTAAACAAATCAGTCTTTAAATTTTAATTTAAGTCAGCTGAAGGCCTTATTTTAAAACTTCAGACTAAAATGAAAAAAAAAAAAAACAATCTAAAACCAACAGAACTGTGGTGCTCAGAAGTGTTCCAAGGGCCGGTCTGAGAGGGTAGCTCTAATGTAAGGTGAGGTGAGAGTAAGGTTAAATAATCGGATCCAGGGACAGCTGAAGGACCGACCAACAACCTAATCAATTCCCTTCTCCCCGACCAATGACATGACAGCAGAAAGTATCATCTGAGGACGAAGATACTACCAGCACTACGTCTTCAAAATTGTCGTCTAAAGACAGCTAAGGCACAATAACCACTCTAAGAAAAAGAATATGAACAAACAACTGAAAGGCTGCCGAACTACTCGCCGTGTCGGACAGCATCAACGCGGTGAGGAAAACACAGTGTCGGAAAACTACACTAACGACCTGGACAGGTAATTGGGGCGTTAACGGCCACAAGGCAGAAAATACCACTGGTGCACTTCACTGATAAGTAACAACCAATTTAATAGTTATAAAACATAGAAGAAGACGGCTGCAAAATTTCGCCGACTCAAACACACCATATGTTGCTGCTAGCTGGAACGGCCAAGGAAGCAACAACCGGCAATGAACGAAGAGATGTCACTGCAGTTGAGGTTTCATAACAGGTTAACTGATCATTCAGCTTCAGTGTCCAGGTTCGGTGGGCAACGAATTGTGTAGCTCTCGCAGCTAGCGCTTCACAATCCGACCGCGCATGCACGCCGCCAGCGGTTCCAGCCTGACATCTCGCTGTGGATACTTCCTCGCTGCTCTGTCCCAACCGACCGACTACCCCACAAACCACCACACGGAAATATAGCGGACACACCAAAGATGGTACAGCAGTACTAGTATCGATAAGTGCTGCTTCTACCACTGACGAAGGCAAGTCAGCAACTCGTTATGGTAGTAACTCAGGGAGAAATAAGACGCCACTCGATTGTGACAAAATGCCAAGGAAGAAATGGCATCAACGCGAGACCGCCACAGCTCAACCTCATCCCCTCAAACACCAAGCCAGGGGGTAGCTCAACAATTGGGCTAACCAAATTTAACTTGGCTGAGATGGAACCGGTACTGCTTACCTGTATGGTTGTCCTTAACCAGCAGATTAACTGGGCCTAAAATACGCACAATGGTGCAATGTCCCATAAAACGGGGAGTGAATTTGCTAAGATTTCCGACATGCACCTGCCTCCCTGGAAAATTACGGACATAGACCTGACCTCCTGGCCTTCCCCTACTGGCTCGCCGATTACTACTGCAACGCTCAGCAAGTTTGTTATGGGCTCTGAGAATATTATGTCTGGCACAGTTCTAGTTCTCCTTTACGACTCGAGGGGTAAGATCTGCCGGAATTAAATCTTGAATTCCCCACAAGTTCGGAATGGGGGAATTAACATGATAGGCAAGGATCAGGGAGGCTGGAGTAGCTTTCAAGGCCTCATGATTGGCGGTATTAAAAGCAAAACTAAGCCAATGTAGACTAGAATCCCACTTACTAGGCGTCTTCTGATGGTAAATAATCAATGCGGATTTAAGATTTCGAGTGACACTCCCCAAAAAAAAAAAAAAAAAAAAAAATCCGTGCGGATAATATGGTGCATTAGTGACATGCTTGACAGCGTTCTGAAAGGCCTTGAAGGGAGCTAAAAGGAAGGCTGGCGCATTATCACTAATGATTTGTTTGGGTAGTAGCAGGCACGTTACAACTCGGAATGAGCCAGGTAAATATTGAAAACGCATCAATACGTACCAATACGTACCGATGAACTCTCATAGTACAAGGTAAGGGCCCACATAATCGATGTAGAGTTTGTGCATAGGACAGGATTCGCGCTCAGAACTCAAAAGAAGCTGAAGAGCATTCTTAGGTTTGGCTACATTACACAACCTACATCGAGAAACCATCTCTCTCACGTCACGGTCCATGGAGGGCCAAGTCAAATGCTTCTTAATTTTTTACAAGGTCTTATAAGTTCCTAAGTGTCCACCAACCATAGAGTCATGAAAATAATGAAAAACAGGGCGCACCAGAGCTACTGGCAAACAGATCTTTAACGGCTTAGCACGTTCCGCCCTTTTACACAAAATTCCCTTCTTAATAACGTCCTAATCCAACAGTTCCCCAGCCAACAGGTTGTAAGTAGGCTGTTTATGTTTTCTTGTTGGCAACGTTACGTAGCGCTCTGTATGAAAATCACAGGCTGTGCTGTGTGCAGTCTGTGACTAGTTTGCATTGTTGTCTGCCATTGTAGTGTTGGGCAGCGGCAGCTGGATGTGAACAGCGCGTAGCGTTGCGCAGTTGGAGGTGAGCCGCCAGCAGTGGTGGATGTGGGGAGAGAGATGGCGGAGTTTTGTAATTTGTCATGAACTGCTATATATATTATGACTATTAAGGTAAATACATTGTTTGTTCTCTATTAATATCTTTCATTTGCTAACTATCCCTATCAGTAGTTAGTGCCTTCCGTAGTTTGAATCTTTTATTTAGCTGGCAGTAGTGGCGCTCGCTGTATTGCAGTAGTTCGAGTAATGAAGATTTTTGTGAGGTAAGTGATTTAAGATGAAAGGTATAGTTTAATGTTAGTCAGGGCCATTCTTTTGTAGGGATTTTTGAAAGTCAGATTGCGTTGCGCTAAAAATATTGTGTGTCAGTTTAAGGACAGTCATGTATAATTGTTTAAAAGGAGACGTTTCAAGGTGTCGCTTAACAGGTGCCCAAGTAGGGTCCTGATCCTGATGCTCAGCAACATCATCAAATAAAAGAAGAATCTCATGTAATACGATACAACTAAGACTGCCTCTCTCTGTTTCCCGTGTGCCCTCACTAGGTGTAGATTCAGTGAAGATCCAGCTGAGGACATCCGCAAGGACATTTTCGGTGCATTTTACGTGTTTAACTTCAAATTGAAATGCAGAAATGCGTACTGCCCACCTGGCGATACGGCCAGTTTTACGTGGCCTGGCTAACACCCAGCTCAATGCCTGACTGTCGGTTTCTTCCTTAAATACCCGATGATCAACGTAAAAGCGGTGCTTTTCCAGCGCGAACAAAACAGCCAACGCCTCGCAGTCGTAGATGGAATACTTAAGTTCGGCACTGGTTAACCGAAGAGACGCGTAGCTAATGGCTGCCTCTGACCTTCGAACTCCTGGAGAAGGACAGCTGAAATACTTGCATTAGATGCGTCACTTTGGACAATAAACCTTTTATTAAAGTCCGGTACTACCGAGAACGGGAGGGTTGGCTATAGCTGCCTTAATGTGCTCAAACGCGGCCTCTTGGGCACGTCCCCATTCAAAACGCACTCCTTTTGGGGTGTGATTTCATCAATAAAACTGGGTTAGTCTTGGATTATTCCGGGTACACCTCCTTCTTTAAGTTCGCTCCTGTGGAGAAGTTTAAGGGAGCCGCCAACTGAGCAAAATTAGGGACAAAACGCCTAAAATAATTCGCCATGCCTATGAACTTAGCAATTCCACGTTTATCAGTAGGCGAAGGAAGAGCTCTTAATGCCTTAGTTTGTTTCTGGTCGATGGGAATACTCTGACCTGATGCTAGGTGACCCAAGAAGGACACCTGCTGCCTGGCTAACGTCAATTTACTGGGTTTAACAGTTAACACGGCTTCTTGCAACCTCAAAAAAACTTGCTGGATATGATCCAAATGGTCCTGAAACGAATGGCTATATATGACTAAGTCGCCTAAATAATTGTTCACAAAGACTAATTTCAGGTCCCCAAGGATATTATCCAGCAAACGCTATGCACCAGCAGCCAAACCAAAGGGAACCTTATTAAACTCAAACAGATTCCTATCAGTACAGAATGCAGTAACATGTTTACACTCTTCAGCTAAGGGAATCTGATAACAGGCTTGGTTCAAATCAAGGACAGTAAACCAATTAGCACTGGCAAACCAAGTAAAGGATTTATGAAGATCAGGTAGAGCAACAGACTCGAGGACAACCTTAGCATTCAGGTGCCGGTAGTCAACAACAGGCTATGATCCTTAGCGACAAGGAATATGAGGAATGCATAGGCAGATGTCGAAGGCCTAATAAACCCTTGCTCAAACATTTTGGAAGAGTCGAGGGACATGAAAGGGAAGCAGTGGTTGGGAAGGGAATAAGACAGGGTTGTAGCCTCTCCCCGATGTTATTCAATCTGTATATTGAGCAAGCAGTAAAGGAAACAAAAGAAAAATTCGGAGTAGGTATTAAAATCCATGGAGAAGAAATAAAAACTTTGAGGTTCGCCGATGACATTGTAATTCTGTCAGAGACAGCAAAAGACTTGGAAGAGCAGTTGAATGGAATGGACAGTGTCTTCAAAGGAGGATATAAGATGAACATCAACAAAAGCAAAACGAGGATAATGGAATGTAGTCGAATTAAGTCGGGTGGTGCTGAGGGAATTAGATTAGGAAATGAGACACTTAAAGTAGTAAAGGAGTTTTGCTATTTGGGGAGCAAAATAACTGATGATGGTCGAAGTAGAGAGGATATAAAATGTAGACTGGCAATGGCAAGGAAAGCGTTTCTGAAGAAGAGAAATTTGTTAACATCGAGTATAGATTTAAGTGTCAGGAAGTCGTTTCTGAAAGTATTTGTATGGAGTGTAGCCATGTATGGAAGCGAAACATGGACGATAAGTAGTTTGGACAAGAATAGAATAGAAGCTTTCGAAATGTGGTGCTACAGAAGAATGCTGAAGATTAGATGGGTAGATCACATAACTAATGAGGAGGTATTGAATAGGATTGGGGAGAAGAGAAGTTTGTGGCACAACTTGACCAGAAGAAGGGATCGGTTGGTAGGACATGTTCTGAGGCATCAAGGGATCACCAATTTAGTATTGGAGGGCAGTGTGGAGGGTAAAAATCGTAGAGGGAGACCAAGAGATGAATACACTAAGCAGATTCAGAAGGATGTAGGTTGCAGTAGGTACTGGGAGATGAAGAAGCTTGCACAGGATACAGTAGCATGGAGAGCTGCATCAAACCAGTCTCAGGACTGAAGACCACAACAACAACAACATCTTCGCCTTAGTGGGTGAGAGGCGATATGGGGACTGCCTAACAGGAATATCGTCAGATAGATGGATATGGTAAATAAGAACACTAGTAACGCCCAACCTATCACAAAGAAGATCAGGGAACCTGTGTAGAAAATCCTGTAGTTGAGGGGCCTGATGTGGGGAGAGATGGACCAGATCGAACTCATTAGGAACAGCCTCAACAGCCAGGATGCTGGCATTTCGATGCACAGTTCGTTTAGCACACTCACAGAAAGCAAACTTCTCCACAGGAGCGAGCTTAAAGAAGGAGGTGTGCCCGGAATAATCCAAGACTAAACCAGTTTTATTGATAAAATCACACCCCAAAATTAAATCGACTGGCAGCTTCTTGACCAAGGCTAATGACAAGAGCCAGGAGAAATCCCCAACCAATATACTCCCTCAGACCCAACCATGCAGAGGCAACACCTTGCCATTGGCCATCTGACATTTCTGTACCAGAGAAGGGATGGGCCGAAATTTCATAAGATGACCAAATTCAAGAAACCATTCTAAGCTCAATAGTGAAAGGGAGCTGCCAGAATCCAAAAGAGCACAAATTGGTTTCCCACCTACTCGAGAACAAATATAAGGCTAGGGAAGTGATGAGGGAGCGACAACATGGGTACACCAAGGTTTAAAGGCTCGATCCCGAGGTCGCTGCCCAGCTCGGCGTCATTTGTTGGCTCTGGGCACTTGTGGTTGAAAGCAAGAGTGCACCAAATGAGCCGTGATACTGCACCTGAAGCAACGCTGGGGTTCCCTTTTACAGCCTCAGCCGATGTAGGCAATTCGGAATCTCCCTTGATAACACCCGTGGCATGACAATTAACTTCACGACATACATCGTTCGCAAGTGGCAACGCAAATATCACTACAACAGCGACACAGAGCGCTTCCCAGGTTGAAGGACGATCACAAAAAACAAAGAGCGACTTATCTGCATCGAGACTGTAACTCCCCTTCACCACAGAAGTAACACAGGTGCCACAGCCTCTGCCACAAAACATAAACGCAAATGCCACTCATAACAACGCACCAATACACGCACAAGCGGCCGCTAACTCTACAACAGCACCTCAGGCTGTCACACCCAACACCAACACATCACCTGGGGGAATACTGGAAACGCAGTTCCCTCGACACACGACCGTTCAAATCCTTACCAAGGTGCTGACGGCCGTCACTACATCACCCAGCTCATGAGCGCCGAACCCGGGCAATACTGGGCTGTCATACACACTGCCATCAGAACACTCTTTCACATTCTTACATGAATAACATACCACACCCGGCCCGTAACGCAAACCCACACATACTATCACGGATCCTGTTCTGGAATGCAGACTCGATCTACAACAAAAGGGCAGAATTTTCCGCGTTCATGGAGCGCAAGGGAATCCTTGTCGCGCTACTGAGCGAGACTAAGCTTAAACCGCACAAACAATAAAACTTTCCTGGCTACTGCGTCTATCGTACCGACCGACCGGGCGACGCCGTGGCAGATGGAACTGCAATCGTCATACACAAAGACATTGAGCACACAAACATAGAGCTCCCTGAACTGGAAAAAATCGAGGCCACGGCCGTCAGAGTCAAGTTCAACGGAGCCTACACCACACTGATATCGGTATACAACAGTCCTGCAGGCATATCAACACGCGATATCAGCACACTACTCAACATCTCACCGCGAGTAATAGTCGCTGGAGATCTGAACGCAAAACACCCAGAATGGAATTCACGCATACGAAATCACAAAAAACTGTATGAACATTCCCTAACAGAAACTACATTACACTAGCGCCGACTGAACCGACGCACATTCCCTATCAGGGGGACACAGGCCAGACGTGTTAGACATGGCCCTCATCAAGGGCATTACATCGACACTAAACGTTGCCGCTGAAAACGATCTGCTCTCAAACCACCAACCTGTAATATTATACATTGAGGAAACACTGCAGCACATGGAACAACGCAGGATGTTGGACTACGGGCGTGCGAATTGGACATAGTTCAAGGAAACGCTCGACAGCTACATCCCACCCATACACGAAATTAACGAAACACCACAAATTGACGAGGCCCTCACTAACGCCGTCCAGGACGCAATGGCGGGCACCATAACTGATCGCAGCTCACAACAACACAGTGCGGCCCTGCTCCAGGTAATCCTGGGCCTAATCTCAATGAGGAATCGCCTCAGGAGACAATGGCAGCGTACCAGGCGTCAGTACTTCAAACGGCACATTAACAGGCTACAGGGCATCATACACGATAAAATACAAACACATAGAACACAACAGTGGAACCAGAAACTCGAAGGGCTGGAAACCACTCGACCTGGCGTGTGGCAACTAGCCCGACACTTCACCTGGGAGAAAATGTACACCCCAACGCTTCAAGGGCCTGACGGACCTGCATACTCAGCGGAAGAGAAAGCAGGACTAATGGCCCGCACATTAGCTGCATCACTCACACCGAACCTGGTACCATCAGATCCAGTGTTCACACTTGCTACTGACCAACAGGTTACACGCATTCTAGCCCAACCATCGCGGGACGACATTCGACATGCTAGTATAGCCGAAGTCTCCTGGGCTGTAATGCATTCCACCGCTAGGAAAGCCCCTGGTCATGATGGCATTCAAAACCACGTCCTCCAGGAGTTCACGGATAAAGCCACTGAATACCTAACACACATAACGAATGCCATACTAAAACACCAACACTTCCGCGCCTTTTGGAAGACGGCCAAGGTCCTGATGTTCAGGAAGCTGGGGAAAGACCACAGCCTCCCACAAAATTACCGACCCATCAGCCTTCTGAGCTCGCTCAGCAAGATTGTTGTGAAGGTGATTCTCAAACGCATCACTAGGCACTGCATAACAAATGACATCCTGAGACCGGAGCAATTCGGCTTCAGGAATCACCACTCCACAACACAACACCTCTTACGGGTTGTTGAACACATAGCACATGGCTTCAGCACAAACAAAGCAACAGGGGCGGTGTTCCTGGATATCGAAAAGGCTTCCGGCCGTCTATGGCACAATGGCCTCATTCGCAAACTCAGCGACGCGGGATTCCCCGACGGGCTCGTATGTCTCTTACTCTCATACCTCACAAACAGGAGTTTCAACAGTGACGTGCAGGGAAAACAATTAACACAACGCGGTATACACGCGGGAGTACCCCAGGGAAGCATCCTAGGGCCCCTACTCTTTAACCTCTACATAAACGATCTCCCAACCACACACAACACAACGATGGCAATCCACGCGGATGGCACAGCCATCCTCGCGAATATTAGAAACCATCAAACATTACGTCACGCTTACAGACTGCACTCAGAGTGGCTGAGCCTTGGTTGGAGAATTGGTGCGTTAGAGTAAACGTCGACAAGTGCGAAGCCGATCTGTTCACTAGAAGATCGAAGCAACTGCGCAAACACCGATACTGCAGACCAATAACTCTACATGCACGCCCAATACGTTTCCGTGAGAAAACCAAATACCTCGGTGTCTGGCTGGACTGGAAATTACTCTGGGGGGACCACATACAACACAACCGAGTAAGCGCGAGGCTCAAACAGCTCTACCCTATGCTCAACAGGCGTAGCACACTGAGAAAGAAGGATGTCGAGGCCCATGTACATGACACTTATTCGACCTATGATGACGTACGCAGCTCCTGTCTGGGGATACGCTGCGCCTATACGCCTGCGCTGTCCGCAGCTCATACAAAACAAAGTACTCAAAATCATAAGCAATGCTCCACGATACACACGCATCGCGGACCTTCACCGGGAATACCGACTTGAGACTCACACGGAGGTAATCCACAAACCCACCGCAAGACTATACAGAAACTCCAGACATTCGCAGAACCCGTTTATTCTGAATCTGGGGAACTACGACCACAACCATAGATGGAAACATAAGAGACCAAAAGACATACTTGTAAGGACCTAACATCTATGGCCAAGTACACGCAAACACAACGGTACAGGTGAGCCCCTGTTAATCAGACGCCATTACTGGATATCCAGCTGGAACACACCGCCGAATAACTGGCACCACGCAGGGATGCCGTACCGTACACTGCATGCAGAAAAGCTCCACACACGTCCCACACAGTGAGATGATTTATGGCCGATCTCCCACTACTATAAAACGATCCTGATTGTTCTAGGAATGTAGCGGCTGCAACAAACTGGGATACATTGCCATCGCCTGCCACGGTAATGATGAATCATACCCATACTAACAAACCCAACCTTGCATGAACTATCGCAGCTAGTAAGCCGCTACTGCTCTTACTACCCAGCCCACTGTCGCAGAGGTTTTCTTCCCACGGCACGAGCCTTGGCACATTTTTTTTCCTCTGATCTTCAAATTGCTACCCTCATTCGCGTTTCGTCCGCTATCTATCACCTGATGGACCGTGTTAATGCGTAGTCTTACCCAAACGCACGGATAACATCACAGCCCAGCATCCTTTGATCCACTTATTAGATAACTAACATGTTGACGGAGGTGACAGTAGAACTTCAAATCTATCAAGAAGTCCAAGCAGACATCTGAACTCTGTCGACATACTGATGTAACTCTTTATCCTTCTGTATCTCCCAAATGTAACCACACTCAAGCTGTTTCCGAACTAAGGTGGTCTGTCTCTGGTTAATGACAAGCTCACTTAATTGTTGTAAGAAAAACCCTTCTGCCATGGCTTGGGATAGAAGGTTCCGCTACTCACCTCTAGCTAACAGGTACAATAGCGACAAAACTTCTTGGTGTGGAACAGGAAAGGCAGCAACATGTTGTTCAAGATGAACCAATACCCACAACAAGTTTTCGACCTGCTCCAGTAGATCTACAACTTATTCAGTAATACCTCGAAAGAAACACACCAGAGGATTAGGCAAATTGGCAAACGATGCGTCTAACTTGACAGAGGATATAACAACACCACCCCTGAGCTAGCTCCCTGTTCCCTCTTGATATAGCAAGTCCCGCTCTTCAGTCCTCTTCCCATCAAATTCTAAACATGTAAGCTTAAACTGCAATGCATTAGCCAAAAACCCCAGTTCGACGGTTAATTTTTTTATGATTATCCTCCAAACCTAACATGCCTAAATCCGCTATCCAATTGGTTAAATGTACTAACTGTGCCCGCACCCTGTCCAATTGACTGTCACTATGTTGAGTGCCTTCTAAAACACAAATGGTGTCCTTAAGGCACTTAACAGCCTTAAACAAAAATTCAAAGGCTACTTCTGTCTCACCCACCACCTCCGGCGTGACGTCAACAGGGTGAAGAATGGTAGCACGCAAGCAGGCCATTAAGTCCGGAACACTGCCCTCAATAAGCTGCCACTTCATCGCCAAATCATAAACAAGGTGGTTCTTCCTCAACAGGCTGATCTCCGGGCACTGCCTGACAGCCATTGAAATAAGTCACCTGAAACAATCAACAACGAAAACAATATGGTGCAACACTAACAGAAATAAAATTCAAACTAACAGTAACTCAAATGGCAATATCACAATCATAATCAAGCTCTGCTGCCAGTTGAAATATGGTTTTGTTGGATGGAGCGTATCAGGATATGGTTGTGGAGGGGGCCATAATCAGCTACTGTCAGCTGCACAAAACACTCAAACCTTTATTTTCCTAAGAACCACTTAATTACACATTGCCTTAAAAGGATCAAAGTAAAACAATATGGCTGAACGCCTAGTTAGTAAAACTTGAGATATCTCCTGGTCTGAAGGCCCAAAACCACACCAAAAACAAGAACGACTGGAGGCCTGAACACAAGTTATAAAACATTGCTTTAAAGAATACACACGGCTGAACGCCTTACTTAAAAAATAGACTAATGGTCATTAAAATTGATACACCAAGAAGAAATGCAGATGATAAACGGGTATTTATTGGACAAATATATTATACTAGAACATACATGTGTTTATATTTACACGCAATTTGGGTTCATAGATCCTGAGAAATCAGTACCGGGAACAACCACCTCTGGCCGTGTTAACGGCATTGATACGCCTGAGCATTGAGTCAAACAGAGCTCGGATGGGGTGTACAGGTACAGCTGCCCATGCAGCTTCAACACTATACCACAGTTCATCAAGAATAGTGACTGGCATATTACGACGAGCCAGTTGCTCGGCCACCAATTGGTGAGAGATCTGGAGAATGTGCTTGCCAGGGCAGCAGTCGAACATTTCCTGTATCCAGAAAGGCCCGTACAGGACCTGCAACATGCGGCAGTGCATTATCCTGCTGAAATGTAGGGTTTCGCAGGGATCGAATGATGGGTAGAGCCACGGGTTGTAACTCATCTAAAATGTAACGTCCACTGTTCAAAGTGCCCTCAATGCGAACAAGAGGTGACCGAGACGTGTAACCAGTGGCACCCCATACCATCACGCCGGGTGATACGCCAGTATGGCGATGACGAATACACGCTTCCAATGTGCGTTCACCGCGATGTCGCCAAACACGGATGCGATCATCATGATGCTGTAAACAGAGCCTGGATTCATACGAAAAAATGACGTTTTGCCATTCGTGTACTCAGGTCCGTCGTTGAGTACACCATGGCAGGCGCCCCTGTCTGTGATGCAGCGTCAAGGGCAACAGCAGTCACGGTCTCCGATCTGATAGTCCATGCTACTGCAAACGTCGTCGAACTGTTCGTACAGATGGTTTTTGTCCCCGTCTGTTGACTCAAGGATCGAGACGTGGCTGCACGATCCAATACAGCCATGCGGAGAAGATTCCTGTCATCTCGACTGCTAGTGATACGAGGCCGTTGGGAGCCAGCACGGCATTCCGTACTACCCTCCTGAACCCACCGATTCCATATTCCACTAACAGTCATTGGATCTCGACCAACGCGAGGAGCAATCTCGCGATACGATAAAACGCAATCGCGATAGGCCACAATCCGTCCTTTATCAAAGTCGGAAACGTGAAGGTACGCATTTCTCCTCCTTACACTAGACATCACAATAACGTTTCACCAGGCAACGCCGGTAAACTCCTGTTTGTGTATGAGAAATCGGTTGGAAACTTACATCACGTCAGCACGTTGCAAGTGTCGCCACCGGCTCCAACCTTGTGTGAATGCTCTGAAAAGCTGATCATTTGCATATCACAGCATTTTCTTCCTGTCGGTTAAATTTCGCGTCTGTAGCACGTCATCTTCGTGGTTTAGCAATTTTAATGGCCAGTAGTGTATGTTACATAAATACTCGACTGAAGGCCACACACAAGACGTTGAACAACTCAGGCCTTAGGGCCTGGATAAAAAGAATTTCAGATGGAGCAAATGTTTTAAAAAAAGTTCATTTTAAACAAATGAATCTTCAAATTTTGATTTTAGTCAGCTGAAGGCCGTACTTTAAAATTAAAACAAACTGAATTAATAGATAGCTGAAGGCCTCGCACAGTATTTTAGACTAAAATGAAAATCACAAACTAAAACCAACAAAACAGTGGTGCTCAGAAATGTTCCAAGGCTCGGCCTGTGGAGGTGGCTCTAATGTAAGGTGAGGTTAAATAATTGTATGCAATCCGACCCAGGGACGGCTGACGGACTGACCAACAACCTAATCAGTTCCATTCCGCCCGACCAATAGCACGACAACAGGAAGTATCAGCTGAGGACGCAGATACGAGCAGCACTACGTCTTCAAAATTGTCGTCTAAAAACAGCTAAGGCATAATAACCACTCTAAGAAAAAGAATATGAACAAACAACTAAAAGGCTGTCGAACTACACGTCTTGCTGGACAGCATCAACACAGCGAGGAAAAAAAACACTGATGGATAACTACACTAACGACCAGAGCAGGTAATTGGGGCGTTAACGGCCACAAGGCAGAAAATACCGCCGGTGCACTTCACTGATAAGTAACAACCAATTTAATAGTTAAAGACCATACAGGATGACGGCTGCTAAATTTCGCCGTCTGCAACACATATGTTGCTGCTAGCCAGAACGGCCCAGGAAGCAACAACCGGCAATGAACGAACAGATGTCACTGCAGTTGAGGTTTCATAACAGGTTAACTGATCAGTCAGCTTCAGTGTCCTAGTTCGGTGGGCAACGAACTTTGTAGCTCTCGCAGCTAGCCCTTCACAATCCGACCGATTGTGCACATCACCAGTGGTCCCAGCCTGACTTCATGCTGCGGAGACTTCCTCGCTGCTCTGTCCCAACCGACAAACTGCCACACTCAACCACCACATGAAAATATAGCGGTCACACCAAAGATGCTACAGCAGTACCAGTATCGATAAGCACTGCTTCTGCCACTGACGTAGGAAAGTCAGTAACTCGTTATGGTATTAGCTCAGGGAGAAATATGACACCACTCGCTTGTGACAAAATGCCAATGAACAGACGGCATCAATGCGAGCCGGCCATGGCGCACAGTGTACCAAGGGGGGTTGATTCTGGTGCATCAATGCTTTTGGTGGACATTTCGAAAAAAAAAATCGATGTTAACGGTTTTAAATTGATGGCGAACTTCCTTTTCTTTTAATGACCACACAACAATCACAAGCTTCACTCGTACAGTTGCCGATTTCAGTGTTTTCGTCAGGGAGAGCGGTAATTTAGGTCCGCTTACTGATAACACTGTGGTGTATGGGAGAGTGTCAATGTTGTGTGACTGTAGGAGTATAAAAGATAACTTAAAAAGAATTTATAGTTGGTGTGATGATAAGCAGCTTGCTCTAAATGCAGAAAAATGAAAGCTAACGTTGAAGAGGTGGAAAAACAATCACGTAATGTTCGAATACAGCATTAGCTGGGTGCAGTTTGATACAGACACATCTAGGTGTAACGTTGCAAAGCGATATGAAACAGCACGAGCAAGTTAGGTTAGTAGTAGAGAAGGCGAATGCTCGGCCTCGTTTTATTGGCAGAATTTTGCAAAGTCTAGCCCATCTATCAAGAAGACGACGTATGGAACGCTAGTGCAATCCATCCTTGAGTACTTTTCGAGTGTTTGGGATCCCCATCAGCTCAGATTAAAGGAAGACATCGAAGCAGTTCAGAGGCAGGCTCTAGATTTGTTACCGGTAGGTTCAACCAGCATGCAAATATTATGGAGAAGCTTTGTGGACTTAAATGTGAATGCCTGGAAGGACGACGACGCTGTTTTCGCGAGGCACGGTTCGCGGAATTTTCGGGAACCGGCGTTTGAGGCCGACTACCGAAGGATTTTACAGCTGCCAATGTACGTTTGGCGTGAGGGTCACGAAGATGCGAGAAATTACTGCTCGTGCTGAGGCTTTTAAACAGTCATATTTCGCTTGCTCTATTTACGAGTGGAACAGGAAAGGAAAAACCTAGTACTGGTACGTGCTAACCTCCGCCGTGAGCCAGCCGCTGTAACCGAGTGGTCATAGGCGCTTCAGTCCGGAACAGCGCTGCTGCTACGGTTGTAGGTTCGAATCCTGCCTGGGGCATGGATGTGTGTGATGTTCTTAGGTTAGCTAGGTTTAAGTAGTTCTACGTCTAGGGGACTAATGACCTCCGATGTTAAGTTCCATAGTGCTCAGAGCCATTTGAACCTTTTTTGAACCTCCGCCGTGCACTATACAGTGGTTTGCACAGTATGGGTGTAGATGTAGATGGTTCACCTCCCTGTCCCGCAAGTTAGCGCGCTGCCTGTTGTCTTATGCGAGCGAGACATTTTTCTTTTCTTTTATTACAACTGCTGAGGAAGCCATATTTACATGGTGTTGGATAACTAAGCACATGTAACGAGGAACGACGATTGGAAGACCATCCACATCGTCCCAAATCTGTGAGCAGCATCTCAGTCACATAACCAGTGGTCTTCTCGAGGGAGTATTATTGTGTAGGAACCAGGACGGAAAGCCGTTGAATATTTATTTATATGACTCGATTAAGAGAGAACTGTACAAATAAAAGGTGGATGTGTGAGATCTATTGCTAGGTTCTATTACGCGCACTGCTGCAGACCTGGAGATGTACAAGGTCAAGCAATGTAAGATATTGTCCTTAGAGTAAAAACGTTCCTCAAAGTTTTTGGTAGACGTTTTTAAAAAACAATGCTGTGAGCCGTTTGAAATTGGTAGTAAACTTCTTTTTTCTTTTATTGAACCATACAACAATCGCAGGGTTTACTCATACAATTGCCGATTTCAACTTTTTTTGAATAATTATCTTCAGGTACAGTGTTGCGGCATAGGAAGCCTGGTGACACAGATGCTGCAACGTCATACTGCCTGAGGTAACGTCTTACGCAAGTTATCATGGGCAGTAGGACAACTCATGAGCCTTAGAAATAAAAGGTTTATGCTGCAATACTGGATCTGCAGATGACTGCTCAATACTGTAATAGTGCGAGTAAAGCGAATTATTGATATCTGCTTAGACAAATGATCAGAGAATTATCAAATCAGTCACAGCATTCTCCGATACGACAATTGTACTAAAGCGCCAAAGAAACTCATATAGGCATGCGTATTCCAATACAAAGATATGCAAACAGGCAGAATACAGCGCTGTGGTCGGCAACATCTAAATACACTGAAGCGCCAAAGAAACTGGTGTAAACATGTGTATTCAAGTACAGATATATGTAAAGAGGCACAATACGGCGCTGCCTATATAAGACAACAAGTGTGTCTGGCGCAATTGTTAGATTGGTTACTGCTGCTCCAATGGCAGGTTATCAAGATTTAATTGCGTTTGAACGTGGTGTTACAGTCGGCGCAAGAGCGATGGGACACAGCATCTCCGAGGTAGCAGTGAAGTGGGAATTTTCCAGTACGACCATTTCATGAGTGTACCGTGAATATGAGGATTCCGGTAAAACATCAAATCCCCGACCTCGCTGCGGCTGGAGAAAGATCCTGCAAGAATGGCCCCAACGACGACTGAAGAGAATCGTTCAACGTGACAGAGGTTCAACCATTACCCATATTGCTGCAGATTTCAATGGTGGGCCATCAACAAGTGACACTGTACGAACAATTCAACGAAACATCACCGAAAAGGGCCTTCGGAGTCGAAGACCCACTCGTGTAACCTTGATAACTGCGCGACATAAAGCTTTACACATCTCCTAGGCCCGTCAATACCGACATTGCTTTGTTGATGACTGGAAACATCTTGCCTGGTTGGACGAGTCTCGTTTTAAATTGTACCGAGCGGATGGACGTGAATAGAAATGAAGACAACCTCGTGAATCCATGGACCCTGTTTGTCAGCAGAGGACTGTTCAAGCTGGTGGAGGCTCTGTAATGGTGTGGTGCGTGGGAAGTGATAGTGATGTCGACAACTGTAACGTCTATATACGACTCTGTTAGGTGACACGGACGTAAGCATCCATTCATGCCCATTGTGAATTCCGGCGGACTTGGGAAATTCAGTCGGGAAATTCCAGCGGGACAATGCGACATGCCACACTCCCAGAATTGCTATAAGCGGATCCAGGAACACTCTTCTGAGTTTAAACACTTCCGCAGGCCACCAAGCTCCTCAGACATGAACATTATGAGCATATGTGGGATGCCTTACAATGTGTTGTTCAGAAGATATCTCCAACCCCTCATACTCTTACGGATTTATGGACAGCCCTGCAGGATTCATGTGTCAGTTCCCTCCAGTACTACTTCTGATATTAGTCGCGCCCATGCCACTTCGTATTGTGACACTTCTGCGTGCTCGCGGGGGTCATACACGATATTAGGCAGGTGTACCAGTTTCTTTGGCTCTGCAGTTTATATAGTATTTCACAAACTGCTGTGTGGTATTGAAATTTACAGGAATGTGTATTTGACTTGAAAAATGATAAATAAATAACAATAACTACCACATAAAAATAAAACCAGTCCATAACGGAGCAATCACACACGCCTTTATCTGGCGAATCAGAAGAAAAAGACCATATCTCTATAACAGCTTCTTTCTTTCAAATGATTTGGAACTGACGTTTACACGAGGGTCGTTCAATAAGTAATGCAACATAATTTTTCCGAAAGCAGATTGGTTTTATTCAGGATTCCAATACACCACGTTTTCCCCGACTATTTTGACTACAAAACCCTGATTTTGAGCATAATCTCCGGTGAATGCGACTGCCTTACGCTACCTTACTGGGAAATCCTTATACCTGCATAGTACCATTCTACTGGTCGACGTAGGAGTCAATGCCTTGCTGCATCAATAACTTCCCCCATGTACTGCTTCCCACGGAGTGCACCCTTTATTGGCCATAAAAGGTGTAAGTCGGTAGGTGCGAGATCCGGGTTGCAGGGTGGATGAGAATAATAGTCCAATGCAGTTTTCTGATTTCGTCTGTGGTGTGCAGACTTGAGTGAGGCTTTCTGCTGTCATGGAGAACGAGAAGTTCGTTTGCAGTTTTGTTACGACGAAGATGCTGAAGTGGTTTCTAGAGTTTCCTGAGTGTAGCCCAATGAACTTCCGAGTTGATTGTTGCTTCATAGAGAATAACCCCTTCAGAGTCCCAGAAGACCGTCGTCATAACTTTACCGGCTGACGGTGCGGTTTTTACACATTTTTTTTTTTTTTTTTTTTTTGTATGAGAAGTGATGTGGTGCCATTCTGTGGATTTCCGTTTTGTTTCTGGCCAGAAGTGATGAACCCCTGTTTCATCGCCGTTGACTGTGTTCGGCAAAAGATTGTCACAGCAACCTTATAGCACGCAAGGAATTCCACACAAATGGTCGTTCATTGCTCTTTACGGTTGAGGGGGGAGGGGGAGGGGGGACGAAATCAGCTGGCACAAACGTTACAAACCTTCTAGTATGCCAACTGGTGGACGAGCGAGTCAACACTATCAACCGATTGACGTCCAATTGTGCAGCGAGGCGTTTGACTGTGTCCGCACGTTCCAACATTGCAAAGGTCACGGCAGTGTGCGGCCGGCCGGCATGCGGGGTTTCACGATCTCGTTGCGATAAAGACAGACGCCTCGTCCAACGGCCCAACATCCTTTTGTGCACTGCCAGGTCTCCATAGACATTCTGCAAGCGCCTGTGAACATCTGCGACTCTCTGATTTTCTGCGAAAAGAAACAGCCCACTGCTTGGAACGCACCTCTGTTAGAGACGCAGTTTTGAAGTCTACATATAGCCCTCCACCTGTCGGAACCTCATGGAACTGTAAGTGCTGAAGCGGAAATATTGCGTTATTTCCCATAACAAATTCCGCATTTTCTGAACATAAACTGACGGAGGAAAAAATATATTGCTTTACTTATAGAATGCCCGCCAAGGAGCGCCTGGTCCCCGGCGGACTTGTGTCGAGATCTGGTGAGCCGGGCAGTCTGTTGTTGGTTTTTAGGTGGTTTTCCATTTGTCTCGGCGAATACGGGCTGCTTCCCCTTATTCCGCCTCAGCTACACTATGTCGGCGATTGCTGCACAAACAAGTTCTCCACGTATGCGTACACCACCATTACGCTACCGCCCAAACATAGGGGTTACACTTGTGTGGTATGAGACGTTCCCTAGGGGGGTCCACCGGGGGCCGAACCGCACAATAACCCTGAAAGAATGGTTCAGTGTGGGGCGGCGGAGGGGTGAAGTGGACTGCAATAGTCGTCGTGGGACTGTGGACCACTGCGGCTGCGGCGGGGACGGAGCCTCTCTGTCGTTTCTAGGCCCCCGGTTAACATACAATACAATACAATACTTACAGAACACCCCTTGTACAGTGCCTGACAAAAAGAAAGGAAGCAGAGGTTCGGATGCCAATGTGATTTCGACGCGTACTCGCCAACGGCGGGTATGTAAATGATTATTGCAATACTCTGTGACCGGTAGAACAGTCATCAGAGTGCATTAGTGTTGTCTGTGTTTAGCATTATTACAAAGCCTACTACATTATATTAGAGGTGTGAACACCGTCAGGTATAAGTGACCACTGTTAAGAAATGGAGATGCCACTTACTCGTCTGAGACAGCGTTATCAGCACCTGACAGAGTTTAAAAGGCGCCTCATTGTGGGTCTCCATTTCGCTGGCTGCTCAATGCGTGCAGTGGCCAGATTTGTGGGGTATTCGGATGTGAGAGTAGCCCGATTTTTGACTGCATGAGAACGTGAGAGCAGGTGCACTCGGCGTCAAGGTTCTGATCGACAACGTCTCACCATCTCAAGGGTGAATCGCTGTATTGCGCATTAAGCACGCACTGTAACACCTTCACATCTGCGCTTGCCGTCTGCGAACAAGTAGTGGACTCCCTGCAATATTCTATGTCACCCCAAACGACTACTCAGAAACCAGCAGCAGCCGTGGGCTGCCGGTAATACCACAACACAAACGACAGAGATTGTGGTGGTTTCGCAACGGGAAGCCATAAGTTTCTGATAAATAGAGTTGCATTACGTTCAGTGATGAATCTAGGCTCTCGGATGTCATCGTATGGTGGCAACTTGGGAAGAGGTCCCATTCTTCCAGTGTCTGGAGAGACGCAGTGATGTTACTGTTGACGTGATGGTGTGGAGAGTGATCGGATAAGACTTCAGGTCACAGCCGGTAGTGATTCAGTGAATCCTTACGGCACAGCTACACGTCATGGCATCCTGCGTGCTCAAATGTTATCTCTCGTAAATCAGTATTATGGTGCACGTGGCACGTGTCTATGACGTTGAGGTACTCTCGTGGCCAGTAAGATCCGGAGATCTGTCACCGATAGAACAAGAACCAGAACAGCTCGGACGTCAATTTCGTCCCAGTGCTAGAATCTCGGGTGTTCAAATGGTTCAAATGGCTCTGAGCACTTTGGGACTTAACATCTGAGGTCATCAGTCCCCTAGAACTTAGAACTCCTTAAACCTAACTAACCTAAGGACATCACACACATCCATGCCCGAGGCAGGATTCGAACCTGCGACTGTAGCGGTCGCGCGGTTCCAGACTGAACCGCCTAGAACCGCTCAGCCACACTGGCCGGCGAATCTCGGGTGTGACGGACCAGTTACAACAGTTGGAACCCGCATGCCTCAGAAGAGGATACAAATGCTTTATGACAACCGCCACAAACGAATACATAGAGGCCAGATGGGGTGCAACGTCCGACTAATAAGATGGTTCTTACTGCCAAATTCACTATTGATTTGAGTCGATATTCTAATTGCTGAAATAACATCACAAACTCTCTCGACTCGTGAAGTTTCATTTTGTTTGCTTCTGTCCTTCTGTGTTCTTCACTTTTTCTATCACATAATGTATGTAGTTCCTCCTGTGTATTGCCGGCCACGGTGGCCAACCGGTTCTAGGCGCTTCAGTGCGGAACCGCGCGACTACTACGGTTGCAGGTTCGAATCCTGCTTGGGGCATGGACGTGTGTGATGTCTGTAGGTTAGTTAGGTTTAAGTAGTTGTAAATTCTAGGGGACTGATGATCTCAGATGTTAAGTCCCATAGTGCTCAGAGCCATTTGAACCATTTGAACCTCCTGTGTATTGAATGGATGGCTAACTTTGAATGCATTTACAAATCTGAGTCACTGATACAGGGTGACAATTACTGAACTATATGAAATAAAATCCTCATCACTTCTGAGCGGTTTACGTTAAGACGTTCAAACTGCACGGTTGGCCACGGGACTTGATGGAAATTGGTAAGTGCTGTGTGGTTTGGTTTAGAGACGAATTCCACTTTCTTTTGGATGGGTTCGGAAATAAGCAAAATTGCCGCATTTGGGGGACTGAGAATCCGCGTTTCGCGATCAATAAGTCTCCACACATAATGGGTGACTGTGTGGCGTGGAATGTCCAGTCAAGGAATAATGGGTTCGATATTCCTTGATGACACGTGACTACCGAACGATACGTGACGGTTTTGGAAGATGATTTAATCCCCATTATCCAGAGTGACCCTGATTTAGACAAGATGTGGTACACACAAGACGGAGCTCGACCTCATCGAAGCAGGAGAGTGTTTGATGTCCTGGAGGAGCGCTTTGGGAACCGCATTCTGGCTCTGTGGTACCCAGAGGCCACTGGCATTGGCCTCGATTGGCCGCCGTGTTCTCCTGATCTGAACACGTGCGACTCCTTTTTGTGGGGCTATATTAACGACAAGGTGTACAGCAATAACCATTCCTGAGCTGATAACAGCAAATCAGGAGGTCATCGATAGCATCGATGTTCCTACACTCCAGGGGGATACAGGATTTCGCTATTCGTCTGCGCCACATCATGGCAGGCATACCGAACCTGTCATAACCTAAATCCGAATATCCGTAGTAACGTTTACATGGTGCATAAAGTTTGTACCCGCCGTAGTTTGTACATAATTTTCGTTCTGCATTGCATTTTCTAAAGTTCACATACAGAAAGCGTTGTCTGTAGTCTAGTATGGTGTTGTAGAATATAGCCAAATGTTCTGACAGACTTTTGTATATTTTCCTTATGTACACGTAAAGCAACTAACTTTGTAATTTAATGATATCGTTATGAGGCATAGACACAGGTGACCCTGAATAAAGAAAAGTGTGAAGTTATTCACATGAGTACTAAAAGAAATCAGCTAAATTTCGATTATGCGATAAGTCAAACAAATCTGAAAGCTGTAAATTCAGCTAAATACTTAAGGATTACAATTACAAATAACCGAAATTGGAACGATCACGGCCGGCCGAAGTGGTCGTGCGGTTAAAGGCGCTGCAGTCTGGAACCGCAAGACCGCTACGTCGCAGGTTTGAATCCTGCCTCTGGCATGGATGTTTGTGATGTCCTTAGGTTAGTTAGGTTTAACTAGTTCTAAGTTATAGGGGACTAATGACCTCAGCAGTTGAGTCCCATAGTGCTCAGAGCCATTTGAACCATTTTTTTTGGAACGATCACGTAGATAATATCGTGGGTAGCGCAAACCAAAGACTGCGATTCATTAGCAGAACACTTAGAAGGTGTAACAGGTATACTAAAGGGACTGCTTACACCACGCTTGTCCGCCCTATTCTGGAGTATTGCTGTGTGGTGTGGGATCCGCATCAGGTGGGACTGACGGATGATATCGAAAATGTACAACGAAGGGCAGCTCGCTTTGTATTATCGCAAAATAGGGGAGACAGTGTCACAGACATGATACGTGATTTGGAGTGGCAATCATTAAAACGAAGGAGTTTCTCGTTGCGACGGGATCTTCTCATGAAATTTCAATCACCAGTTTTCTCCTCCGATTGCGAAAACATTCTGTTGGCACTCACCTACATAGGGAGAAATGATCATCTCGATAAAATAAGAGAAATCGGGGCTCGCACAGAAAAATTTAAGAGCTCGTTATTTCCGCGTGCCATTCGAGAGTGGAACGGTAGAGACACAGCTTGAAGGTGGTTCATTGAACCCTCTGCCAGGCACTTCATTATGGATAGCAGAGTAATCACGGAGATGTAGATGTAGATGAGACTTACTTGAAAGAATTGTTAATAATTTGTTCCATCACTGGCTAGAGGGAGATGACCTAAGGTGACCTGCAAAATTTGGTGGTTGTGTCAACGGCAATTCGTGACATGATAATGACTGCATATTTTCTTCAAACAAAAAGCTGCCTTTGTACACAGCGAAGTACGAAATTTAGTGCATGCAATTCTAATCCGCCTGGGCACTAAGTCGAAATGAACAAGGATGGCAAATATGGGTACTTCACTGCGTCCTACCTCGAATCCTTGGTATAGTTCATGAGTTGCAGCGGCTGTAAGGCGGTGGGGCCAATCCATTGTGTTGGCAACCAAGAACTAGACGTTTTCAGTAGGTGAGAGGTATGGGGATGGCGCTGACCAAGACAACAGTCGAACGCCCTCTGTACCAAGATAGATCAGCACACTATGGGAAATATGTAGTTTTGCTTCATTTTTCTGAAAGATGGTGTCACAGAGAAGTCGAAGACAGGCAACTGGCCTTAAGACGTTAGAAAATTTGAAGGCTGCTGTCCACATTACGGGCTATGCGAAACACAACTGATCGTGTTGTGTACACACTAGTACCCCAGCTCATCACGGTAGCTGCTGAGCCTGTATGACGATGACAAATGCAGCCTGGCAACGTGAGTTCTCTTCATAGTCTCGATACAGATATGCAGACATGATGATGCTGTACACGGAACCTCGAAAAGTCTCAGGAAAACGACGTGGTGTCACTCCTGAGTCCAGGGTTGTCGTTGGGAGCACTACTGCCGAACGCCTCTCTCTTCCACCACGTCAATGGAATCTACAACAATAATGCCATATCAACGCAAGGCGCAATAATAGATCTGAGGCCCCATGACGCCCCAAACGTCGTTTCAGTGTCTGTGTGGATAATAATATTAATGCAAACAGGCACATTTCTTGAGTCATGTGACGTGCCTACACGTTCCTGTGTGGTAGACTGAACAAAATGTCTGTCCTCTCAAGCACTAGTCGCATGGGGCTGTTGAGAACTTACGTGGCGTTGCTATGGTCTTCATGAGTACATCGATCCGATATTCGTATGACAATCATGTAAGCCCAACCAACATGACCCGTAATATCGCGAAATGATAAACCACTTTATTGATAGCTTACAATCCTGTGGCTGTATATCCACATTCACTATTCGCCTTTCTTCCTTTTTACAAATGGTATAAGCTTCTCACAAACAGAGAATATTAAAATTCGATCCCTGAAAGACAAATGCGGCGAAACAGCCTATGAATGGCATTACAACTTTTCTGATCACTTGCATATCCAGACTGCTGCGCCCCGGAAAGGCTCAGCGTGCGAATTGTGAGTTTCTAAAGTTTTATTCCTACCTCGGGCATGCAGTAGAGGCCAGCCCGACTGGTGTGCTAAGTAAGCCACTGGACGGTACTGTTGACATAACAACAAAACACTCCGGTCTGACGGGCAAGAGGGGGGGGGGGGGGGGGGGAGATGTTCACACCGATCAACAGTCGAGCGCATGAAACACATGATGTGAGAATTGTAATTCAGCCACTTGCGTGCTACCGAGAAACTCACACTTTCAGTTTTAAATGGACATAGCAACCTGTGCGCAGGCTATAGCGAACTAGGAAAAGCTGACAGCACAAGTAGCAGGAAGCAAACTGACTCATCCACCTTCAGCAGCACGAAGTCAGAAGCGTGAACTACACTGAAGAGTCCAAGAAACTGGTACACCTGTCTAATATCGTGTTGGCCCCCGCGAGCACGCCGAAGTGCCACAACACGACGTGACATGGACTCGACTAATGTCTGAAGTAGTGCTGGAGGGAAGTGACAGGATGCTTATGTACGTGCCACCTGTCAGAGTCCTATCTAGACGTAGTGGAGGTCCCATATCACTCCAACTGCACACGCCCCACACCATTACAGGGCATTCATCAGCTTGAAGAATCCCCTGCTGACATGCAGGATCCATGGATTCATGCTCCACACCCGTACACATGCAACCGCTCGATACATTTTGAAACGAGATTCGTTCGGCCAGGCAACCAGTCATGAACAGTCCAATGTCGGCGTTGACTGGCCCAGGCGAGGCGTAAAGCTTTCTGTTATGCAGTCATCAAGGGTACACGAGTGGGCCTTCGGCTCCGAAAGCCCATAGTGGTTACGTTTCGTTGAATGGTTCGCACGCTGACACTTGTTGATGGCCCAACATCGAAATCTGCAACAATTTGGGGAAGAGTTGCACTTCTGTCACGTTGAACGATTCTCTTCATTTGCCGTTGGACCCGTTCTTGCAGGATCTTTCTCCGGCCACAGCAATGTGTGTGATTTGATGTTTTACCGTGTTCCTGTTATTCACAGTACACTCGTGAAATGGCCGTACGGGAAAATCCCCACTACATCGCTGCCTCGCAGATGCTGTGTCACATCGCTCTTACGCCAACTATAACACCACTTTCAGACTCACTTGAATCTTGACAACCTGCCATTGTAGCAGCAGTAACCGATCCAACAACTGCGCCAGACACTTGTCTTACATAGGCGTTGCCCACCGCTGCGCCGTATGCTGCCTGTTTACATATCTGTTTACTTGAATACGTCCGCAGCTTGTGTTCTTGCGGTAGCATTCTCGCTTACCGCGCACGGGGTCACGGGTTCAATTCCCGACGGAGGCAGGGATTTTCTCTGCCTCTTCATGACTGGATGTTCTGTGTTCTTCATCATCAATGACTAGCAAGTCGCCGAAGCGGCGCTTCTGTGTATAAGACTATAAATAATCGTGCTTAGACACTCAAACCATTCAGTCGTGCCACCATTGACCCGGAGAGAATCACGGGCTTTTAAGTTTCAGAGAAGTCACGACCCATCCTTGTTGATGAAGATCGGGTGACTACCAACCCGCTGATTGACTCATCGAGTCTTTGCGAGGCATACGTACCTGTGGCGTAGCGGCCGTGCGATTTGGGAAGCTTCACTAACGCGGGGAGCAATCAATAACCGTCCTCTGCGACGCTTCCGCCGACAGACTGCAAGTTGTCTACGATCGGGCTGAGGGAGGCGTGCCCTCACGGCCTCCTAACGACCTAGACGTCATCAGCCATCGTCCTGTTTGATCTCGTGGGGCGATCGGAACACTGTTGCTCGGCAACAGACATCTGGTCTCGACTGGTCCACACAACCGAACGACATGCGTTGGTTGTTTGAGTGATTTGGGGGAGGGGACCAAACAGCGATGTCATCGGTCCCATCGGATTAGGGAAGCATGAGGAAGGAAGTCACACGGGCGTTTTCACAGGAACAATGTCGGCATTTTCCTGAAGCGATTTCGGGAAATCTCGCAAAACCTAAATCAGGATGGCCGGACACGGGATTGAACCGTCGTCCTCCCGAATGCGAGTCCAGGGTGCTGATCACTGCGCCATTTCGCTCTGTACTCGACATCTGGATCACAAGTAAGGCGGGTTTGCGTAGGTGGCAAGACTCCGGATGACCTGGTTGAGCCACGATTGTTCTTCACCGCTTTTGGCACTCAAGGCGTCGCTTGTTCGTCTGCCGACCACGACCCAGGGTAACGGACGTCGCCGGCGGATCGGGACGTCAGCGCATTCGGTGTTCGGGTGCGTCTGCAAGCAAACAGCCCACCTGTGAGGACGACCGGAGTGCCGTATAGTGCTGCTTGAATAAACACCTGTCAGTACTACCACTGTTTGACCGTGCGCCCAGAGTACATCTGCCCTCTCCTTCACCATTTCTCTCACCCGTCCTGTCACGTAGCTGCCCGAAATGGGCCGGGTCATTAGAAAACACGTAATACATCTCTTACGACTTTGAAGTTTGTTTAACGCCGACTTGGTTCACTTTAGTTGCACGCACTGTGAACCAGTATTACACCAAACCCACATATGCCTCTCTATGTCTCAACTCGACTGAATCAACTCGTCGTAAAAGGTACGTATTTTGTATCGGTAGCAGCACAGAATCAGTATGACGTGCCAACGTATGTAAATGAATTGTTTTCTTGCGGCAGGAGTAAGATTTATCAGTTCTATTCGTTGCACCACGTAACTGAATCAATTTATGAGCACTGGCGTGCACAACTTAAGCATGATAGTAACATTCGCTTGACGAATCACTGCTATTACACCACAATTAAATAAAAATACTGTCCGGTCATTTCTGTTAATGTGTAACATACAGGGTGGTCCATTGATAGTGACCGGGCCAAATATCTCTCGTAATAAGCATCAAACGAAAAAACTACAAAGAACGGAACTCGTCTAGCTTGAAGGGGGAAACCAGATGTCGCTATGGTTGGCCCGCTAGATGCCGCTGCCATAGGTCAAACGGATATCAACTGCGTTCTTTTAAAATAGGAACCCCCGTTTTTTATTGCATATTCGTGTAGTACGTAAAGAAATATGAATGTTTTAGTTGGACCACTTTTTACGCTTTGTGATAGATCGCGCTGTAATAGTCACAAACGTATAAGTACGTGGTATCACGTAACATTCCACCAGTGCGGACGGTATTTGCTTCGTGATACATTACCGATGTTAAAATGGACCGTTTACATATTGCGGAAAAGGTCGATATCGTGTTGATGTATGGCTATTGTGATCAAAATGCCCAACGGGCGTGTGCTATGTATGCTGCTCGGTATCCTGGACGACATCATCCAAGTGTCCGGACCGTTCGCCGCATAGTTACGTTATTTAAGGAAAGAGGAAGTGTTCAAATTCAAAAATGGCTCTGAGCACTGTGGGACTTAACATCTGAGGTCATCAGTCCCCTAGAACTTAGAACTACTTAAACCTAAGGACATCACATACAGCCATGCCCGAGGAGGATTCGTACCTGCGACCGCAGTCGCGCGGTTCCGGACTGAAGCGCCTAGAACCGCTCGGCCACCGCGGCCGGCCAGGAAGTGTTCAGCCACATGTGAAACGTCATCCACGACCTGCAACAAATGATGATGCCCAAATAGGTGTTTTGGTTGCTGTCGCGGGTAATCCGCACATCAGTAGCAGACAAATTGCGCGAGAATCGGAAATCTCAAAAACGTCGGTGTTAAGAATGCTACATCAACATCGATTGCACCCTTACCATATTTCTACGCACCAGGAATTGCACGGCGACGACTTTTAACGTCGTGTACAGTTCTTCCACTGGGCACAAGAGAAATTACGGGACGATGACATATTTTTTGCACGCGTTCTATTTAGCGACGAAGCGTCATTCACCAACAGCGGTAACGTTAACCGGCGTAATATGCACTACTGGGCAACGGAAAATCCACGATGCCTGCGAAAAGAGGAACATCTTCAATCTTGGCGGGTTAATGTATGGTGCGGCATTATGGGAGGAAGGACAATTGGCCCCCTTTTTATCGATGGCAATCTAAATGGTGGAATGTATGCTGATTTCCTAAGTAATATTCTACCGATGTTACTACAAAATGTTTCACTGCATGACAGAATGGCGATGTACTTCCAACATGATGGATGTCCGGCTCATAGCTCGCGTGCGGTTGAAGCGGTATTGAATAGCATATTTCATGACAGGTGGATTTGTCGTCGAAGCACCATACCATGGCCCGCACGTTCACCGGATCTGACGTCCCAGGATTTCTTTCTGTGGGGAAAGTTGAAGGATATTTGCTATCGTGATCCACCGACAATGCCTGACAACATGCGTCAGCCCATTGTCAATGCATGTGCGAACATTACGGAAGGCGAACTACTCGCTGTTGAGAGGAATGTCGTTACAAGTATTGTCAAATGAATGGAGGATGACGGAAATCATTTTGAGCATTTATTGCATTAACGTGGTATTTACAGGTAATCACGCTGTAACAGCATGCGGTCTCAGAAAGGATAAGTTCACAAAGGTACATGTATCACATTGGAACAACCGAAATAATATGTTCAAACGTACCTACGTTCTGTATTTTAATTTGAAAAACCTACTCGTTACCAATTGTTCGTCTAAAATTGTGAGCCATATATTTGTGACTATTACAACGCCATCTATCACAAAGCGAAAAAAGTGGTCCAACTAGAACATTCATATTTCTTTACGTACTACAGTAATATGTAATAAAATGGGGGTTCCTATTTAAAAAAACGCAGCTGATATCCGTTTGACCTATGGCAGCGCCATCTAGCGGGCCAAACGTAGCGCCATCTGGTTTCCCCATCCAAGCTAGATAAGTTTCGTTCTTTGTAGTTTTTTCGTTTGACGCTTATTTCGTGAGATATTTGGCCCGGTCACGATCAATGGACCACCCGGTATTTTTGTAAAATTGATGCTACATTTTGCTCCATGGGCCTAATTATCATGCCTACTTCCTTTGGTTGATAATTTCTTCCAACGAAACTATCAAAAAGTTAACAACTATTATTGATAAAAAAAGAACGACATCTGCGTAGCAACGTGGAGCTCGTCCTCTGAACATTTATGGCCCGTACGGCACAGGCACCATACTGACCTGTATATGATACACAGTGGACGAAACCGAGTCTGCCATTCCTTCTAACAGAGAAGTGAAACATTTCAGTAACAGTGCATTAAAACAAATTTTAACAAAAAGGACGCAAAGCGTACCTAAATCTAACATTTCCTGTTATTCTAAATTTAACATTTCCTGTTATCACGCTAGTGGTAGGAGTGTAAACGTTTGTGATAACAGTCTTGTGACACTACTGTGGTCCGCATCTCGTGGTCGTGCGGTATCGTTCTCGCTTCCCACGCCCGGGTTCCCGGGTTCGATTCCCGGCGGGGTCAGGGATTTTCTCTGCCTCGTGATGACTGGGGGTTGTGTGACGTCCTTAGGTTAGTTAGGTTTACGTAGTTCTAAGTTCTAGGGGACTGATGACCATAGCTGTTAAGTCCCATAGTGCTCAGAACCATTTGACACTAGTGTGTTGCGATTTTGACGTCCAACACCGTATATTTAATGTTGTATTGCCTCGCGTTCACTAGTTCTACAACCGCAGTTCACTTCAGCCACATCTACTGCGAACCAATATTATGCCAAACCCGGATATACAGGGTGAAGCGAAATTAGCGCACTCGGACTTCGCAACACTACCCCTCACATGCTAGCGATAAAAAAATGTCTCTCACAAAATTTCGTCCGGCAGGTACATCCGGCAGAAAAAGGACGTTAAAGAGTGTCAATCTGGCAACATTGTAACCACATGTATGGTAACTACGTCTGTCAGCACATATTAGTCGTGCTGTACAGTTGCTGCAGTGGATCTAGTTTTGGGTTAGCATGCAGGTCGATGGTTCTATGCTGGGTTGAGGCACATGTTTTTTCTTTGGTAAATGTAGTCCAGCTGGTATGGTATCTGCCATCTTAATCGTCAACAGCGATTGCTGCGGATCCTCTAGAAAACATCTGCACTTACATGAAAACATCTGCACATACATACTGCAATCGTAGAAATGGAAGATTGGTCAGTTTGAAAGAAGCCCTTTCCACAACGTGGGCGTGAATTTATTTCCACCACATCATCTACTAGATGCGAAACCTGTTTTCTTTGTACCCTCCTCCAATGGTCCCATAGATTAGTACCAAAAATTTGTAAATTTGTGGTAAGTTCCTATGGGACCAAACTACTGAAGTCATCGGTCCCTAGCCTTACACACTACTTAATCTGACTTAAACTAACTTACGCTAAGGACAACACACAACCCAAGCCCGAGGGAACCTCTGACGGGGGCAGCCGAGAGTAGTACCAACTATTACTCTTGCCTTGTTCGGATCCGTTACATTTCGTTAGGACTTAATGCTACCAGTAGGACTAGCAACGTGATTTGCGAATAATGCCCAAACTCGGTTACTATTTGTATGGGTTATCCCCATGGTCCCACTAATTATGCCTTTCAACACTGAGTCTGGTAACCGCATGCTGTTTAGTACGTATCTCAATGCATTATTATTACTCTATCGATGGGATTGTGGAAACATAGCGTCTGTAGCCGTTAGGGAAACAGTGTAATTCGAAACCGAACATTACACAATTAACGGTGTCGGCATAAATCATGAAATACTGTCCCTGTCAGAGAGGTAATGCGCGTTAGGTGGAAGAGCGCAGAGGACTGATGGCGTGTTTCTACTACACTCCTGGAAATGGAAAAAAGAACACATTGACACCGATGTGTCAGACCCACCATACTTGCTCCGGACACTGCGAGAGGGCTGTACAAACAATGATCACACGCACGGCACAGCGGACACACCAGGAACCGCGGTGTTGGCCGTCGAATGGCGCTAGCTGCGCAGCATTTGTGCACCGCCGCCGTCAGTGTCAGCCAGTTTGCCGTGGCATACGGAGCTCCATCGCAGTCTTTAACACTGATAGCATGCCGCGACAGCGTGGACGTGAACCGTATGTGCAGTTGACGGACTTTGAGCGAGGGCGTATAGTGGGCATGCGGGAGGCCGGGTGGACGTACCGCCGAATTGCTCAACACGTGGGGCGTGAGGTCTCCACAGTACATCGATGTTGTCGCCAGTGGTCGGCGGAAGGTGCACGTGCCCGTCGACCTGGGACCGGACCGCAGCGACGCACGGATGCACGCCAAGACCGTAGGATCCTACGCAGTGCCGTAGGGGACCGCACCGCCACTTCCCAGCAAATTAGGGACACTGTTGCTCCTGGGGTATCGGCGAGGACCATTCGCAACCGTCTCCATGAAGCTGGGCTACGGTCCCGCACACCGTTAGGCCGTCTTCCGCTCACGCCCCAACATCGTGCAGCCCGCCTCCAGTGGTGTCGCGACAGGCGTGAATGGAGGGACGAATGGAGACGTGTCGTCTTCAGCGATGAGAGTCGCTTCTGCCTTGGTGCCAATGATGGTCGTATGCGTGTTTGGCGCCGTGCAGGTGAGCGCCACAATCAGGACTGCATACGACCGAGGCACACAGGGCCAACACCCGGCATCATGGTGTGGGGAGCGATCTCCTACACTGGCCGTACACCACTGGTGATCGTCGAGGGGACACTGAATAGTGCACGATACATCCAAACCGTCATCGAACCCATCGTTCTACCATTCCTAGACCGGCAAGGGAACTTGCTGTTCCAACAGGACAATGCACGTCCGCATGTATCCCGTGCCACCCAACGTGCTCTAGAAGGTGTAAGTCAACTGCCCTGGCCAGCAAGATCTCCGGATCTGTCCCCCATTGAGCATGTTTGGGATTGGATGAAGCGTCGTCTCACGCGGTCTGCACGTCCAGCACGAACGCTGGTCCAACTCAGGCGCCAGGTGGAAATGACATGGCAAGCCGTTCCACAGGACTACATCCAGCATCTCTACGATCGTCTCCATGGGAGAATAGCAGCCTGCATTGCTGCGAAAGGTGGATATACACTGTACTAGTGCCGACATTGTGCATGCTCTGTTGCCTGTGGCTATGTGCCTGTGGTTCTGTCAGTGTGATCATGTGATGTATCTGACCCCAGGAATGTGTCAATAAAGTTTCCCCTTCCTGGGACAATGAATTCACGGTGTTCTTATTTCAATTTCCAGGAGTGTATATGCACTGTCCACCAGACAGGGACCGGTTGCGAGCGGAGTAACGCGTCCGTGAGAGACTCCAATGTTTATGCGTACACTTATCGAATTTTCTCATTGTCAACCTCTAAGCCAGTGTGGTAGACGTATGGCATACACAAACGATGAATATGTGGATATGCTTCTGGTTCAAAATGGTTCAAATGGCTCTGAGCACTATGGGACTTAACATCTGAGGTCATCAGTCCCCTTGATCTTAGAACTACTTAAACGTAAGTAACCTAAGGACATCACACACATCCATGCCCGTAGCAGGATTCGAACCTGGGACCGTAGCGGTCGCGCGGTTCCAGACTGAAGCGCCTAGAACCGCTTGGCCACACAGGCCGGCGATATGCTTCTCATCCATGGTGTATCTGCCTGGCTGCCATCCAGATAAAAATGTATTTCGTCTTCTGGAGCTGTGCCTTAAGGAGTCAGGTTCTCTCTAGAGATGGGCAAAACTGTTCTTTTCAGAG
Organism: Schistocerca americana; assembly: GCF_021461395.2. NCBI lineage: Eukaryota > Metazoa > Arthropoda > Insecta > Orthoptera > Acrididae > Schistocerca > Schistocerca americana. The sequence goes on along the minus strand of NC_060126.1, from coordinate 391,061,540 downwards.
ATTGGATCAGAACTGTTCACTCCCTGAAATGAATTAGCTCTTTTTCATGACTCACCACTCATTTACAATAGAAAATAAATGGAAGGCACATTGCCCTTTAAACTTGGTTTATTCCAGTACTACACCTGTATTTTGATATTATTTGATCCTATTTTGAAGTAACACACATAATGAGTAAGAATTTTGTATTGTTTATTGAAATTTCCACGATATGACAAAGTTTATGATTATTGATTTATTTTGCACTATCGTCGTTTTTTGGGTGATCGGAAAATGTTGTAACTTGAGATTTACATTAACAATATATTTGGCTATAATGTATTAAAATTTCATTAACCTCATACAAATACATCGCAAGCCATATATTTTTAATGTGAACGTTTCCTTCCGAAGACGCCTAAAATCGCAAAATCCGTACCAGAATAAGAAAAAAATACATAAATTTGACTGTAAAACGAAAGTGCTGCATATAGCCTTACGCAGAATAAAACAAGGAAAATATTGGTGTATCACATTTTGCGATACGTTTATCGGTTCGCTCGTAATTAAAGCGTAAATTCGAGTGTCCATAATAAAAATCCTATAGTAAGAGGAGTCATCAGGAACCTAATCTAATCAGTTTAAACAAATAAAAATAAAATAAAAACAATTGATATATACATAACATAATAATGTAATATACATAGCGGTATTACTACGAAGAACAATATCCAGTAGGGACGAACTCCGATGCAGAGGCGCTGAGTCGAGCAGGTCGAGCAGCGAGCTGTATTACTGCGTTAGCTGAGACCGCAGAGACCAGAGTGACACCTGAGTCGCTTTGCTCAAAGCTCTGGCTAGAGTCGAGAACGGTGGGGTGAGCGTTGAGCGGGCGAGTTCCGAGGGTGGGTGGAGCGGTGAACTCACCCGCTCCGAGACAAATCGTCCGTTCTCTTGCGAGCAGGTTGTTGCAAGTAGTTCCTATGTTATCCGCTAGGTGACTCTCTGTCCTGTTGCTCGCATCAACTGCCCAGAGGGCAGGACGTGCGACTGAAACGATCGCCGACAGAGTGCGATGCGAAGTTAAGCTGCGCCAGACACTGGCTGCACGCGGCAGACGACGCACAGAGACGACACGGCATATGTGAAACACAAACTCCAATGGGGCACTGCAAAATGCAGGCAGCCAAGGTAGAAGCAGGGCAGAGGCCGGCGCTGGCTGTGTTGTGTGGCGTGCACTGTGCTCTGACCAGCAGTGGCGCTGCTGATATGCTCCGTCTCTCTCTCTCTCTCTCTCTCTCTCTCTCCCTGCCGTGGGAAACGTTTGGAGCTACCGTTCTTTTTTTCTGAATCACTGATTGTTCACTCCTTTGAAAGATTCAACTCTATGAATTAGTTCAAGAGCGGATCCCCCATCTCTAGTTCTCTCCTTCCACCTTCGCGTGACAGAGGTCGTCTACGGGCTCGCCGTACTCCAGCTACTGAGGAAGCTATTCTGGAGGTCATACACCAAGAATGCCAGCGAAGTACACTTAGCGTAGCAAGGCAGCTGCGTGTCTCACAATGCACGGTCGTTAACGTGCTGCACGAGCATGTGCCGCACCCCTATCATTATGTTTTCACATAACACCTGCATCCTGCAGATCGATGCCAGCGGATGCAATTCTGTGAATGGTACAAACAACAACAGGAAGCCAACGATGACTTCGTGAACGCCGTAATATTGTTGGATGAAGCAGCATTCACACATGAGGGTGTATTCAATATGCACAATGCCCACCATTGGTGTGAGGTTAACCCGCATGTCACCCACAACCGTGGATATCAGCTTTGCTTTGGTATCAACGTCTGGGCGGGAATATTGGGTGACAGGTGTTTGGGACCCTGACCGGTTAACTGGACGAAGGTATCATGCATTCCTCTCAAACTATCAGCCTGATGCACTGGAAAATGTTGAACTACGTGTTCGGCAGAAGACATGGTTCCATCACGATGGTACACCTCCACACTCTGGAATTAATGTGCGACAGTATTTGGACAGAACATTTCCAGGGAAGTGGCTCAGACGTGGAGGTCCAGCTGCATGGCTGACCTAAGTCCCCTGAATCTCTTCCTGTGGGGACACCTGAAGGAGTACATGTACTCTACTCTGCCGACGAATGTGGAAGAATTGGTGGCGCGTATTCGTGCTGCTCTTGTTACTGAGCTCTGGTGCGAAAGGTCCAGAGCTGCATGATCTGCAGGGTCACGCAGTGTTTGGACATTCAGGGAAGTCGCTTTGGGCATCTGTTATTCTGAGGACAACTTATTCTGTTGTGAAGGTCATTTGGTCAGTGATATGGACATTATTATTGTCACTGGTTGCTAATGTGCGACATCTGAGCGCTCATATTACGTGTAGTATAAATAACTGCCGGCAGCCGTGGCCGAGCGGTTCTAGGCGCTTCAGTCCGGAAGCGCATGACTGCTACGGTCGATGGTTCGAATCCTGCCTCGGGCATGGATGTGTGTGATGTCCTTAGGTTAGTTAGGTTTAAGTAGTTCTAAGTTCTAGGGGAATGATGACCTCCGCAGTTAAGTCCCATAGTGCTCAGAGCCATTTGCACCATTTGAACCATATAAATGACAAGTAAATGTTGTGTTATTGTACTGTGCTATCATCTTTAGCATATCGAAATTGCTATTGTTTTTGTAGTTATTCTGTCGTATGGCAGGTCAGTTGTTTCAACTGTCTATTTCGTATTTGTCTAACAGCGTATTTGTTAATGTTCAGAGTTACAAAATGTTGCAAATTCGGGATACATATGACTTCTGAAATGATGTATGTTACAGTATGATACGTTTGAATGAAATTAGCAAATAAAAAACATGCGCCCCATCCCAGAATCTAACCCTCGACCACATGCATGCTAACTTAAAACTCTATCCACTGCACCAACTGCGGCTCCGAAAGCCCATATCAATGATGTTTTGTTGAACAGTTCGCACGCTGACAGTTTCTGATTGCCCAGCATTGAAATCTGCAGCTGTTTGCGGAAGGTTGCACTTCTGTTACTTTGAACGATTTTTTTCAGCAGTCATTGGTCTCGTTCTTGCAGGATCTTTTTGCGGCCGCAGCGATGTCGAAGATTCGATGTTTTACCGGATTCCTGATATTCACGGTACACTCGTGTAAGGGTCGTACGGGAAAATACCCACTTTATCGCTACCTCGGAGATGCTGTGCCCTATTGCTAGTGCGTCGACTGTAACACCACGTTGAAACTCACTTGAATCTTGATAACCTGCTATTGTAGGAGCAGTAACCGATTTAACAACTGCGCCAGACACTTGTTGTCTTACATAGGCGTTGCCGACCGCAGGGCCGTATTCTGCCTATTTACGTATATCTGTATTTGAATACGTATACCTACACCAACTTCTTTGGCGCTTTAGTGTATTTTTGGCGGGACATACGGTCTAAACTAGTAAGACGTTACATTCAAGTTACTCCACTATCTGGTACATTCAGCTAAGTTGGTTGGTTGGCTCTGAGCACTATGCGACTTCTGAGGTCATCAGTCGCCTAGAACTTAAAACTACTTAAACCTAACTAACCTAAGGACATCACACACATCCATGCCCGAGGCAGGATTCGAACCTGCGACCGTAGCGGTCACGCGGTTCCAGACTGTAGCGCCGAGAACCGCAGGGCTCAGCTAAGTCCCCATGTTCCCTAGCCAAACCACCTGATCGCTTTGTTGTTTCTCACAGGTTGTTGTTGTTGTGGTCTTCAGTCCTGAGACTGGTTTGATGCAGCTCTCCATCCTAATTCCACATAGGTAAGAATGCGGAAACGGTACTCTGGACTGCACGTGCACGTGGTGTGATAGTGGCTCGCACCTGTCACCCTTCATGTGAAGCAGGTAAGAGTTCCAGCGGTGGCCTCCAACACGAGGATAGCTGTCGGCTGAAGCACCTCGGCCTTGCCGAGTGGCCGGCCCACTTGACCATTTCACGCGGCGGACGTCAACAGGCTGCTCAGCTAATTCACACGGCGTCGGTAATTCTGCTCGTTTTATAGCGACGACGCACTCTACGCGAGCCGTTACGAAAGCGAGGCCGTAGACAACTCACAAATGTCGTGTGCCGAATCGCCTGTTTGCGGTGCCATCCAAGGAAGTTGTACGGCTCAGAAGGGAGGATGATCACCAGTCGGTTGAATCTACACTTTTATTGCTGTGAATACCAACTTAGAGTCAACGCATGTATTATGAGCACTTCAGTTATCCAGCGTCGTTATGCACTGACACACCATGTGAATCATGAGTATAGTTGGAACACATCCATACTGCTAGCGTTCTGCATATGTATCACACATTACCGTGTGTATATTTATAAAAGATGTAGCTTCCATCTTCCCCTGTTTAACGGCCTTGCCGGCCGGGATGGCCGAGCGGTTCTAGGCGCTACAGTCTGGAACCGCGCGATCGCTACGGTCGCAGGTTCGAATCCTGCCTCGAGCATGGATGTGTGTGATGTCCTCAGATTAGTTAGGTTTAAGTAGTTCTAAGTTCTAGGGTACTGATGACCTCAGAAGTTAAGTCTCATAGTGCTCAGAGCCATTTGAACCATTTTAACGGTCTTCTATCAACTGCTGAATAAAAACCCATTTCATTCCCTGAGCTTCCACTTGTACTTGAATTACGTAACCATTACGGCACGTCACCTCAACCTCTCGATACCGCAATATTCTACTGTGTTTCTGTAAAATAGTTAACATATTTCTGTGAAAACATTGAGATTTGATTTCATTAATGTAGAGGTACTTCGATACATCGATATGTATGTATTGCAATGGTATTATTCTTATGTGTATACTTTCTCTTTTTTTAAGCCGGCCGGAGTGGCCGAACGGTTCTAGGCGCTACAGTCTGGAACCGCGCGACCGCTACGGTCGCAGGTTCGAATCCTGCCTCGGGCATGGATATGTGTGATGTCCTTAGGTTAGTTTGGTTTAGGTAGTTCTAAGTTCTAGGGGAATGATGACCACTGCAGTTAAGTCCGATAGTGCTAAGAGCCATTTTTCTTTTTTAAAATGAACAAACCGCCTTCAGTCACAAGTTGCATTTATTTACTACACTATGCATTTCGAGCCCTGGAGGCTCATCTTCAGGTGCTTTTTAGTGATTTTCATCAGGTTTTTTAGTTGTTTGCAGTTTAAAAAATGGTTCAAATGACTCTGAGCACTATGCGACTTAACTTCTGATGTCATCAGTCGCCTAGAACTTAGAACTAATTAAACGTAACTAACGTAAGGACATCACACGCATCCATGCCCGAGGCAGGATTCTAACCTGCGACCGTAGAGGCCGCTCGGTTCCAGACTGTAGCGCCCAGAACCTCACGGCCACTACGGCCGGCACATTTTAACATTGTATGATGTCTGCTTCTGTTGTGCAGTTGGTATACACAATACACATCTTTAATTTTGCAGTACATACTAGGATATATACATAGTCACACATTTTTTTCACACAATGTAGTAGCAAAACGACTTGATGACATCAAGATGTCGCTATTTCAGTCATACCGTGCTTCGTTTGTGATGGGAAGATCTCCAATGACGAATATTTCTTTGGGGGTAAGGGTAGGGAGGAGGATGAGCGGGATGGAGGGATGGACGGAAAAGGGTGCTGACTGGTACTGGCAATTACATCCAACGACCTCAGTTGTATATTGATTGTATGTCAGCCTCTGTCTCCCTCTACAGTTTTTATCCTCTGCAGCTGCTATTAGTACCACAAAAGTTATCCAGATTTCTTAACACATGTCCTGTTATCTTCTCCGTTCTTTTTGTCTGTGGCTTCGCATATTCGATTCTGCGAAGGACTCTTAATTTCTTATGTTATCATTCCACCAAATGTTTAGCATCCTTCTATAGCACCACACATCAAACGCTTCGATTTTCATGCTTTCCGTTTTCACATAGTCCACTCGTAGGTATATTGATATGCTTGCAACCACATTTCCAAACAGAGCAAATCGCACTGATCGATCTCTGCACCTGCCCTTTCTGCTCACGATGTTATATTGGTGACTAACTCGTTGCAATGTCCAAAGAAGAAACAGTACTTGATGAGTATTAGAGATTTTAAGCGCATGAGTATGGGCTTACAGCTGACACCCATGCTACCTCTCGGCATGCAACAGCAGGATAGAACTTCAATATACACTATCTCAGCCACATCATCATGTCACCTGGTAGTGGACGTCAGTAAGGGGTGTGACGACTTGAACGCGTTTGTGACAGCCTGAACTCTGCTGGGCACACTTTCAGTTAGGTGTCTGTATGTCTGCAGAGCAATGGCAGCCCATTCTTCCTCAAGAGCCGACGCCAGAGAAGGTAGCGATTTTTTCCCCGAGGTCTGGAGTGAAGTTGACCTTCTGTTTCATGCCAAAGGTGTTCCATTGCGTCCAGGTGGAGACTCTGGACAGCCCAGTTCATGCCAGGTATGTTACTGTCCACAAACCATTGCCATTTGTTGCTTTATGACAGGGTCCATGCTGATGCAAACAATAATCTCTCCTAACCATTCTTTAGCAGTGCGTTGCAGACATTGTTGTAAAATGTGTTCATATCCTTCCACATTTATCGTTTTCTTAAGCGCAATAAGAAAGCTACAACCTAACTACAGAAAACACCTCCAACCCCATCCACTTCTGTAACACAGTACTTCACTACTGGCACTACACGCGATGGCATGTAATGTTCTCTAGGCATTCTCAATATGTAAACTTTACCATCGGCTACGGTGCATTTCATCACTCAACATCATTCCTCTCCAGTCATTCACCGCAAGTGGCGTCGCTCTTACACCACCTCAGCTGTCACTTCGCATTTACTACAGCCACGTGTGGCTTATGCGGAGGCGATCGAGTATTGTTGCCCATTATTTTTAAACTATTACTCACAGCCACTTTGGTAGGTCGACTGCGGCTAGCACTTTGGAACTAAGCATTGGTTGCTGCTGCAGATTTCATGTGATGTTTTACAGCCACCCTCCGCAGCACTCGACGATCCCTGTCCGTCAGTACATCAGGTCTGTTTGGTCTTGATTTAGCTGTTGTTCCTTCACGTTCAGGCGCATATCACCAACAGTCGTCTTGAGCAGCTTTGCAGGGGTTGATATGTCACTAATGGATTGTTACTGAGGTGACATGCAATGTCGCATACATGTTTGAAGTCAGTGACCTCTTCTGACGGACCCGTTCTTCTGTTGCTGCCTGGCTACCAACAACACAGAACTCCCCGCTTCCATTTACATTGGCGTATCCACCTCTGGTGACATCTAGTGGTAAATTGTGCATTACATAGGGGTATCTGGATTCTTTTGATGAGATAGTGTAAGGTAGACTTGTGTCGTAGGTGTATTTCCAGAGTGCAGGTGAGTGTAATGGATGCACATAGAGTGTATTGTTATGTTTGTGTAGTATGAGAGAAGGGAGAGTGTGAAACCGGGTGCTGGCAGATAGCATTCTCATCTCGAATTGCTCCAGCGGGGCTGCCGAGCTGAACGTCCACAGACGATGGACAGATCCCCATCAAGAATGCTGCGTGGCCCCACTTCATGAGACAATGCGGAGAGGTTTGGAATTTAATTCAGGAGACTGGCACAAATGACTGCTGATCAGGTACTTCACGCCACAACCTCTCTTTCTGTTGCCGGTCAAGTGCTGGCAATGAAAATTTCATCCCTCACCAGGATTCGAAGCTGCTGAGCTCCGTGTCGAACGCCACTGCGCAGGCGCCAGCGACTTCTGTAACAGAGGACAGTTTCTTCCCGGCTACCTTCCTTGCACTGACATTTTTCGTGAATATTTTTGTATTTCTTTCTTTCGTCTGTCAGTTGAAGTATTTCTCCTGTTACCCAATATTTCTTCGCAGATATCTTCTTAGTACCTATGTTTATCTAACTTGTGAGCTAGCTCTTTTTAGAGACGTCTATTTCTCTTCAGTTGAACTGCCTACTGCCGTAACCAGCCAATGAGAATTTACTAATGTCCATCATCGTTCCTCATATTTCAGTACTCCAGTTCCTTCCACATAAAGTCTTCTGGACTACTCTCTTAAACTTCAGCCTACTGGTATTAAATTATGATCTATGTATCTGTTTCTGGGTACCCACCTGGTAATCCACTTGGAAGCTTCCTGTGCTTCCACAAGTAGTAGGATAATGGGGACATGGGTGCAGTTTTGATATCACATTGATATCAAATTGATATGCAAAATAATTAAACTGTTCAATTAATTACACTCTCCCTACACCCACTCCCACCAGCATATGAAGTCATGCGTTTTCGTCCGTCTGCAGGTCGATCCAAGGCCCCTCCCCATACCCATCCCACCTCCTCCCCTTCCTCCTCACCATTTACCATATTGGTTGGAATTTCGAATTTTGGCGGGAATTTCGAATTTTAGTGGGAATTTCTTTGTCCCAGTGCTATGCTGACATCTTACCTCACCCCTTACCACGGAACTGGCAGGAAATTGAAATTGGTAGTGCCCTTTCTGGGATCTGAATCCTGGACGTGGATGGAAAGCCCAAGTGCACCTCCCTAACGCAATTATATCACCAGAGGCGCTGGGAATTGGTGGGAACTTAAAAATCGCACTGGTCTTCTGGGACTCGAACCCTGGTCCTTCTGGACAGAAAGTCAAGTGCACCGGCAACACATGGAAACTATCCAGATGCAGGAGAGGAAGGTTATATTCATGTACTTTATTTATTTTGGTTGGGAAACTGAAGTAAAGATCGGTCCTAATTATGTAATTAATTATACATATTGGTCCTAATAGCACAACTACATGCTTAGCGCTACACAAGGACTGCTAAAAACGGCGTACAAGTAAAAGACTGATGACCCCCTACAACAGGTGTTGACCTGGTAGGAAAAAATTTCACAATACCACAAAAAAACTAGTGACAGACTCGCTCAAACTCTACCTTTCACCTACAAGCTGGCAGGATAAGGGCTGGGGTTTAAGGTACTATATTTTTATTTATTTATTTACTTATTTTGGTGGGAAATATTCAACTGGTGAGATGCTGGTATTACACAGGCAGGAGTTTAGTAAGCAAACCGCTGAGGAGTATATCTATGGCTGTTTGACATCAGAGTTTGCTACAGATACCTGCTTGACAATCACCCTCCAGCCCAGGTGATAAAAGCCAATACATGCTACTACAACTGATGGAAAATGCATCACTGATCTAATTACACTTCAAAATTGTCGTGAAAAAACAGCACTCATGATGAGTGGGTCATAATGGAACACATGTACTGGGATACTGGAAAAAATCATTGTAATAACACAACTGCCTCAAAAACCGACCCCAAAAGATTGCAGAGGAGCAGCAGTTCCAGCTATGTCCAACTCAATGGGCGCTCACAAACTGCCGAAATTCGAGGCCCTCTACCCTCCTCCCATCCCTCCTCTCCCTCCCTCCCTCCATCTGCGTACAGGCGGTAGGGGGGGGGGGGAGGAGCACAGAGGCTTTTTCAAACAGTCAGATACTATTGCCGAACCCCTCACGGTTTTTCTGTGGCCAGCAACCATCCCTTCACGGTTGCTGGCCACACCCAGCCTTCCGCCATGCCCCTTGGACGCTGGCTACCTTGAGGCGACGGTCCTTTGCCAACACAAAAGCATATATAGTCAACTAAACATTAGGAGATAAATGGTGGGCCGCCCCAAGTGCAACTTGTTCGTCTAAAATATAGCGACACAGCCACGCTCCACAGGCCGTGCTTTGGTCGGGACACATCTGCTTAGTGCGGCCACCCACACACATACACGCTGGCCCATTCGCCACACAAGATATCGCAATTCTATTAGGGGTTTACAATTGGACTGCAAGCACAATTAGATTTAGAATGTATGTTTGGAAGATCACGTGACCAGAAGCGCAGCCATTGTGGATCTTTAGAGTATAACAGGAGGTATAACAGCCCCAACCGATTAGTCTTCTATGGTAGTCGAAAGTATCAAGATGGATTCCTCCAGAGTGCTTAACAAAAAATAGTTCAAATGGCTCTAAGTACTATGGGACTTAACATCTGTGGTCATCAGTCCCCTAGAACTTAGAACTACTTAGACCTAACTAACCTAAGGATATCACACACATCCATGCCCGAGGCAGGATTCGAACCTGCGACCGTAGCAGTCGCGCGGCTCCGGACTGAGCGCCTAGAACCGCGAGACCACCGCGGCCGGCAGTACTTAACATGCCTGAGCTATTATGGAGGAGGATGAGACCAACTGACGAACGATTTGGTTTATGGGTACTATTGGAGAACATGGGCAATCTTGTTTCTGAGATTGACAACGTAAGTTACACCAAGAATGGTAGGCTCCTTAGCAAGAAGAATTTAAATGTGGTTACTCCTATTACAGGCCACGGTTCCCGTGAGATCACCGAAGTTAAGCGCTGTTGGGCGTGGCTGGCACTTGGATGGGTGACAATCCAGCCGCCATGCGATGTTGCCATTTTTCAGGGTTCACTCAGCCTCGCAATGCCAATTGAGGAGCTACTCGACCGAATAGTAGCGGCTTCAGTCAAGAATACCATCATAACGACTGGGAGACTGGTGTGCTGACCCCACGCCCCTCCTATCCGCATTCCCCCTGAGGATGACACGGCGGTCGGATGGTCCCGGTAGGCCACTAGCGGCCTGAAGACGGAGTGCTTTTTTAATTTTTTACTCTAATTATAGAACCGCTTTGTGATAACATTATGGTAGTTAAAGTCTGTGATCAAGGGGACTGTCAGGACAAGTTGGACAGGGAACGATCTGTAACGTTTAAAAAGGAGATGTGTGGCTAATTTAAGCACTATCTACGTAGTAAATTCTCAAAGTGCGCCACTGGGAGCTGTGGTGTCAAGGCGAAGCTTCCATTCCTCCTACATGGACGCGACAGTGTGACAGCAAGAGGAATATTGGATAAAATCGGCAACGAAGCACTGGAAATCGTTTTGAAGAAATATAACAATCCTGTCGCAATGCCATATAAAAAGGAATTAGCAAACGTTAAATTGGATGTTCTAAAGGTAGAGTTGTCTGGAATATTGCATCAGCTACCTGTAGACGATAATTACCTTTCGGATTTAGACATAACGCAAGACCTTGCAGGAATTTTAAATAAAATGGAGTTGTACGACACTCTAATATCAACCCACGACTTCTGCATGGAAGGACAACGGCAGGGAAGCAGCAATGTGATTGTGGACAGCGATAAGACAGTTGGAATAGACTGTTTAACGTGAATGAACTCCAATTGTAGAGGAAAGTTATATCACAAATTTATATATCAAATCACAAGTCTAGCAGTAAACAAATTTATTGGTAACCATCCTACTGATTTTATAAAGTGTCCTGACGCGCGACTGTGAGAAACTCTTATATCCTCTTTAGCAAAAAAGCATAGCATCACTAGGCAGCGGGCAACAAGCACTGTGGGAGCACTGTGGGACTTAACATCTGACGTCATCAGTCCCCTAGAACTTAAAACTACTTAAACCTAACTAACCTAAGGACATCACACACATCCATGCCCGAGGCAGGATTCGAACCTGCGACCGTAGCGGTCCCGCGGTTCCAAACTGAAGCGCCTAGAACCGCCTGGCCACAGCGACCGGCAGACCTCGAAGTCATAGCAGAAAAACAAAATGTATGGGGATGCACAAAACTGTATTCGTACTCTGCTTGGATTTGTTACAGCCGAAAAAACAATGTATTAAACTGCTTATGAAGAACTAATACAGGAACCCTCTCTTGTGATTGATAGTCTGCTGGATATGGTCTTCCTCCACTACAGTCGACAAAACTTTACGCATATCTTTGCAAGCGACTTCAAACACTGTCCATGTGCCCTATGGGGCAATACGTGTGTATGTCATAAGCTCGATTTCAACACTAAGACGATATTTATTCTCTTTTTCAATATATCGGAAGGGAGAGGTTCGGTAAAATCCTATAGCAGGTTCTCTTATACAACTGGTATAAGGTATATTGTATAGGTGGTTAAAGTTTCAGTGCAGATAGTTCTCTTAAAACTACATTGATTTGCTCACAAAACTAATAGTAATCGGATGTATCTATTCTCGTCGAATCGGTAAATGTTTTTATTATTGCTGTGACCATTACATGTTTAAAAAACAGGTGCTATTTCATGCTTCATAGTATCTAATTAAAAAGTAGACACAACTTGAATTATAGCTTCTTGTGGAACCTAGAAATGATAGTGTTTTTCCCGACATGTGAGTATATTGCATGAAACATACTGTGATGATCAAATTGCTCAAAAACCTAAAACACAAGATTTACTGTATGATAGAAAGTTTACAGACAATTTTGTTCGGGGGGAGCTATAGAGCAAAAATGTCAGATGTAAGCACACAGACGGTATTTGGTTTCGATGTAACGGAGAGAGAGAGAGAGAGAGAGAGAGAGAGAGAGAGAGAGACGTAATAAAATCTTATAGGAGTTTCCCTTGCAAGACACGTTCCCACGATTTGTTTCGAGGACGCAGGTAGGATATAGCTTCGCATTGTCAAAACGGGAGAACACGACGATGTCCTCTTAATTTATGGCAGGCTGTTGTCGAACGTAACACGATTTTGTTTTTTTCCGACATATGAACCAATGGCATGAAACATTGTATTTTATAATCTTATTTCACGTGTCTTAAATGTTTGTAGTGCACATGTGCATGACAGTTTATTCACAGACACTCCATTATATGCAAGGGCTGCTCTCAGGTAGTGTGTTGTGCATCAAGCGGAAAGAAATTGCTTACCATAGATGTTTTTTCTTTGGAGTTTAAATTCTCACTTTTTCTTTACTCTGATAACGCTTTCGAAATAAAAATGACATTGTGCAGTGATCGGTGGTTTTAGCAGCAAAATAGTCGAGATCTTTCCCAGTTTTAACACAGGGTGGACGTGTATAGGACTCTGATAATTTGTAGTAGGATGCAGTGCACTTCGTTGTATGTCGCAAAATAATGAGTTGCGAATTGTATCCTGTAGTCGAACTAAAAGAAAACGGACTGTGCCTCTTTTCGTGGAAAGAGGACATTTATTATCGTTGCGATTGAGTTCTCTTGATTATACAGGGTGTTTCAAAAATGACCGGCATACTTGAAACGGCAATAAAAACTAAACGAGCAGCGATAGAAATACACCGTTTGTTGCAATATGCTTGGGACAACAGTACATTTTCAGGCAGACAAACTTTCGAAATTACAGTAGTTACAATTTTCAACAACAGATGGCGCTGCGGTCTGGGAAACTCTATAGTACGATATTTTCCACATATCCACCATGCGTAGCAATAATATGGCGTAGTCTCTGAATGAAATTACCCGAAACCTTTGACAACGTGTCTGGCGGAATGGCTTCACATGCAGATGAGATGTACTGCTTCAGTTGTTCAATTGTTTCTGGATTCTGGCGGTACACCTGGTCTTTCAAGTGTCCCCACAGAAAGAAGTCACAGGGGTTCATGTCTGGCGAATAGGGAGGCCAATCCACGCCGCCTCCTGTATGTTTCGGATAGCCCAAAGCAATCACACGATCATCGAAATATTCATTCAGGAAATTAAAGACGTCGGCCGTGCGATGTGGCCGGGCACCATCTTGCATAAACCACGAGGTGTTCGCAGTGTCGTCTAAGGCAGTTTGTACCGCCACACATTCACCAAGAATGTCCAGATAGCGTGATGCAGTAATCGTTTCGGATCTGAAAAATGGGCCAATGATTCCTTTGGAAGAAATGGCGGCCCAGACCAGTACTTTTTGAGGATGCAGGGATGATGGGACTGCAACATGGGGCTTTTCGGTTCCCCATATGCGCCAGTTCTGTTTATTGACGAAGCCGTCCAGGTAAAAATAAGCTTCGTCAGTAAACCAAATGCTGCCCACATGCATATCGCCGTCATCAATCCTGTGCACTATATCGTTAGCGAATGTCTTTCGTGCAGCAATGGTAGCGACGCTGAGGGGTTGCCGCGTTTGAATTTTGTATGGATAGAGGTGTAAACTCTGGCGCATGAGACGATACGTGGACGTTGGCGTCATTTGGACCGCAGCTACAACACGGCGAACGGAAACCCGAGGCCGCTGTTGGATCACCTGCTGCACTAGCTGCGCGTTGCCCTCTGTGGTTGCCGTACGCGGTCGCCCTACCTTTCCAGCACGTTCATCCGTCACGTTCCCAGTCCGTCGAAATTTTTCAAACAGATCCTTTATTGTATCGCTTTTCGGTCCTTTGGTTACATTAAACCTCTGTTGAAAACTTCGTCTTGTTGCAACAACGCTGTGTTCTAGGCGGTGGAATTCCAACACCAGAAAAATCCTCTGTTCTAAGGAATATACCATGTTGTCTACAGCACACTTGCACGTTGTGAACAGCACACGCTTACAGCAGAAAGACGACGTACAGAATGGCGCACCCACAGACTGCGTTGTCTTCTATATCTTTCACATCACTTGCAGCGCCATCTGTTGTTGAAAATTGTAACTACTGTAATTTCGAAAGTTTGTCCGCCTGAAAATGTACTGTTGCCCCAAGCATATTGCAACAAACGGTGTATTTCTATCGCTGCTCGTTTAGTTTTTATTGCCGTTTCAAATATACTGGTCATTTTTGAAACACCCTGTATGAAATGCGTTGACATTAAATGCAGTTGTTCACGATCGCTGATCAGTGGTGTGGAGGACGCTCCAACGTGTGTGTGTGTGTGTGTTTGTGTGTGTGTGTGTGTGTGTGTGTGGATGTGTGTATGGGTGGGTGGGCTGTCGCGCTAGGTAGATGTGTCCCATGCAGAGCGCGGCCTGTGGGGTGTGGCTGTGTCACTATATTTTAGATGGACAGGCTGCACTTGGGGTGGCCCATCATTTATCTCCTGTTGTTTAGTTGACTATACAAGCTTCTGTGTTGCGAAAGGCAGCCAGCATCCACAGGTGTATGGGAGAAGGCCAGGTGCGGACAGCGACTGCAAATGTATGTCTGTTGGCCACAGAAACACACTGAGTCGCTTGGTGGAAGCAGTTCACTGTTTGAAAAAGTCTGTGCTCCTACCCCCCCGCCCCCAACCCCCCACCCCCCCCACACACACAGGTGGAGGGAGGGCGGGAGGGACGGGAGGAATGAGGGGAGATAAGAGGGCCACTAATTTTGGCAGTTTGTGAGCGCCTGTCGAGGAGGACATAGCTGCAACTGCTGCCCCTCTGCAATCTTCTGGGGTTGGTTTTTGCGGTAGTTGTGTTATTAAGATGATTTTTCTCTAAACCCCAGTACATGTGTTGCATTACGACCCGCTGATTACGATTGCTACTTTTTAACGACAGTTTCGATGTGTAATTAGTACTGTGATGCATTTTCCAACAGTTGTGCTAGCATGTATTGGCTTCGACTATCTGGGCTGCAGATTGATTATCGAGCAGGCACCTGCTGCGAACTTTGACGTCAAAAAGCGATAGATACAGTCCTCAGCTGTATGTTTATAGCTAATATACTTATTAACCTCCTCTCTGTCCAACGTCAGCATCTCGTCAGTTGAATATATTAAAAAATAAATAAAAAACAGCCTTTTTCCCGCCAGCTTGTGGGGGAAAGTTAGAGTTTGAGTGCGTCTGTCACTAGTTTCGAGTGGTATTATGAAATTCTTTCGTAGCAGGCTGACATCTGTTGTATGGTGTCGTCAATTTTTTAGCTATATTACGATTTCTGGCCGTCCTTGTGTAGCGTTATGGCTATAGTGGTGTAATTAGGACAGATCTGTATGATTAATTAAATAATTAGGACCGATTTTTATTTCAGTTTCCCAACCAAAATAAATGAAGTACACTAACCTAACCTTCCTCCCCTGTACCTGGGAAGTTTCCATGTGTTGGGGAGCGCACCCGGCTTTTCAGCCACAAGAACCAGGGTTCGAGTCCCAGAAAGCGTACTGCCATTTTTAATTTACCACCAGTTCCAAGCGCTTCTGGTGGTATGACTGTGTTAGGGGGGTGCACTTGGTCTTTCCATCCAGAAGTACCAGTGTTGGAGTCCCAGAAGGGAAACCACCATTTTTATTTTCCCGCCAATCCCAGGTGTAGGGTGTAGTGGGATGTCAACGCAGCCCTGGAACAAAGAAAGTCCAACAAAAAATCGAATCACGCGCCAAAATAAGAAATTCTAGCCAAAATTTGAAATTCCCGCTGTCAGAGTAGGTGAGAGAGGGGAAGTGGTGGAGAGGGGGGAGGTGGTTGGGACCAAAGTGCAAGCTTTGAAAACCTGTGACACTCTCTGGGAATGAGGGTGGGTGTGGTCAAGGGTGGACGGTGGAAGGCGGTTAATTATTTGATCAAAAAATGGTTCAAATGGCTCTGAGCACTATGGGACTCAACTGCTGAGGTCATTAGTCCCCTAGAACTTAGAACTAGTTAAACCTAACTAACCTAAGGACATCACAAACATCCATGCCCGAGGCAGGATTCAAAC
This sequence comes from Schistocerca americana, assembly GCF_021461395.2. Classification (NCBI taxonomy): domain Eukaryota; kingdom Metazoa; phylum Arthropoda; class Insecta; order Orthoptera; family Acrididae; genus Schistocerca; species Schistocerca americana. The sequence goes on along the minus strand of NC_060126.1, from coordinate 391,045,029 downwards.
CTGCGACCGTAGCGGTCTTGCGGTTCCAGACTGCTGCGCCTTTAACCGCACGGCCACGTCGGCCGGCAATTCATTGATAAATTTAATTAATTTGCATTTCAATTTGATATCAATATTGCAGCCATGCACCCATTACCCTACTACTTCCATATCTTCCCCTTCTGATCTTTGCTATTACTTGCTGAAATCTGTTGCAGAACTCTTTCTTTCTCTTCTCTTATTCATACTAATGAGATCATGTTCTCCTGTAACACTGTTTTCAAATCCTTCCCATAATTATTCAGTGAAAGTGTCGCAGTTTGAGGGCAACCGCTTGTCCTTGAAGTGGGAAACTGCCCTTAAAAATCAGAAGAATCAGCAGTGATCAATGACATGGGGAAGCAGAAGACATAAGAAACCACTATGTTAAACAAAGTTAAGTGTATCCACAGGACATGAGGCCAACATCTGAAAAAGTGTCATGATAATCTCTGGACTGGAAAATGATTCAGGCTTATTCCCAAATTCGGACATCCTGTGGCTGACCGCCAAAGAAGAAGAATCCAGGAGAAAAAGATTGAATAACCAACGAAAGGGTAACAGTCTATGAGTCGGATCGTGAAATTTGACAAGTTAGAAAGTAATAAGGAAGCTAGAAATCTCAAAAGGATATGCAAAGCCTCTATCTGGATACACTGTATATCAGTGAAGTGACTTGAAAAGGAGATAAGGATATATCATCAGACCAATATAGGAAATACCAACAGCAAAAGAAAATGGTGTAACGGGAGAAGCATTTGTTATGTGTAGATAGGCAGGTCACAGATTTAGATACTTAAAACATTTCAGTGAAAGGATTATTCTCGTCAGATTCGACAGCGAAGTAATAATTCAGATATGTATGGTGACATCACAATCAAAAGATGAAGTGGTACAGATAACAGATAAGAGTATTGAAGGAGAAATCAGTATTTAAAAGGAGATGATATCTCAATAATTATGGGAGACTGGAACGCTCTGGCGGGGGGAGGATTTGAAAATGGTGTTACAGGAGAATGTGAGCTCGGTACTAGGAATAAGAGAGGAGAAAGAAAGAGTTCTGCAATAAACTTCAGCAAGTCATGGCGAATATGTTGTTCAAGGATCAGAAGGGAAAGATATGGAAATACAGGAAGCTGCCAGCTGAGTTACATCACGGTCAGACAGAGATACCGAAATCATATATTTTGTTGCAAGGCATCCCCAGTAAGAGATACATAGATCGTAATTTAATAAGAGTAGGCCGAAGTTTAAGAGAGAGTCCGGAAGACTTTTTGTGGAAGGAAGTGGGATACTGAAATATGAGGAACAATGATGGACATACGTAAATTTTCAGAGTACTGGTTGTGTGAAGTTATCTCACTGCGCCAGAAGAATATTGTTGCGATTTCAGAACCATAGCACTGTACGGCGCAACTAGCATGAGATGTGAGATGTTTCCAGTGACGTTTTGCATCGTCATTTACACTGAAGAGCCAAAGAAACTGGTACACTTGCCTAAGATCGTGTAGAGCCAGGCGAGCACGCAGAAGTGCCGCAACACATGGCATGGACTCGAATAATGTCTGAAATAGTGCTGGAGGGAAATGACACCATGAATCCTGCAGCGCTCATCATAAATCCGTAACAGTACGAAGGGGTGGAGATCTCTCATGAACAGCACGTTGCAAGGCATCCTAGAAATGTTCAATAATGTTCATGTCTGAGAAGTTTGGTGGCCAGCGGAAGTGTTTAATCTCAGAAGAGTGTTCCTGGAGCCACTCTGAGCAATTTCGGACGTGTGGGGTGTCCATTGTCCTGCTGTAATTCCAGGACATGAATGGATGCAGGTGATCAGACAGGATGCTTACGTAGGTGTCACCTGCCAAAATCGTTTCTAGACGTATCAGGGGTCCCATACCACTCAAAGTGCACACGCCCTACCCAATTACAGAGCCTCATGAGGTTGTCTCAATACCTGTGCACGTCCATCCGCTCAGTACAATTTGAAACGAGACTCGTCCGACCAGGCAACAAGTTTCCAGTCTTCAACGGTCCAATGTCGGTGTTGACGGGCCCAGACGAAGCGAATGGCATTATGTCGTACAGTCATCAAGGGTACAGGAGTGGGTCTTCGGGTCCTAAAGCCCATATCGATGATGTTTCGTTGAACAGTTCGCACGGTGAAATCTGCAGCAATTTGCGGAAAGGTTGCATTTCTGTCACGATGAACGATTCTCTTCGGTCGTCGTTGGTCCCGTTCTTGCAGGATCTTTTACCGGCCGCAGCGATGTCGGAGATTTGATGTTCTACCGGATTCCTGATATTCATGGGACACTCGTGAAATGGTCAAAAGCGAAAATCCCCACTTCATCGCTACCTCGGAGATGCTGATGAGCCGACTACAACACCAAGTTCAAACTCACTTAAATCGTGATAACCTGTCATTGTAGCAGCAGTAACCGATCTAACAATTGCAGCAATAATTTGTTGTCTTATATAGACGTTGCCGACCTCTTCGCCATTTTCTGCCTGTTTTCATTTCTCTGTATTTGAATCCGCATGCCTATACCAGTTTCTTTGACGCAATTCGGCATGCTATTTTACGGCCTAAGGCAAAGGATACTTGTGGTACCACTATCAGTTCCGTCCACTGCTTTTCAAAATGGCTCTGAGCACTATGGGACTCAACTGCTGAGGTCATTAGTCCCCCACTGCTTTTCCACTGAACTTAAATTTCAGTTATTTCCCAGTTGTGTGATGTTTCACGGAATATATGTGGGCGAGGGGTAGGATTTCAGTATTAAATCTCTCAGTGATTGACAATGCCTGACTTGAATCGTCTGCCATTGGAGTTTGACGGGTATCTTTGTAACAGCCTCTCCTCACTAAACGAAAGTGTGGCAAGACGTGCAGATCGTCTTTTGATCTTCTCCTCTATTAATCGTACCTCCTAAGGGCTGTATAGTTACGAGCAGTACTTAAGAAAAGGGTAGGTGGTTGTTTCCTTTCTTGAATGAATGATATTTCCTATTCCCTGACAAAAAAAGTGAAGCACCCAAAAGGGAGGGCGAAACGAAATGAAAAATCACTCGTTGGGAAGAGTTACTTGAATGATTAAAACTGTCGAGTGAAATTTATGAAGAACTTGGCATTTTGAACCCACATATCAGTAGGGCCTATGACTTTGCATCCGTCCAGGCCTCGGTGCATGCAGTGACTCATTTGTGAGTCATTGTGGAGTGGAGACATAAAGGCTTTGCATCCTCTCCTGAGGCAGACTTACCGACCATTATAACTGGTCGTTAATATCCGGGACACTGGACTGAGACGCAGTGGTTATCCGAGTTGGTCTCGCATTTGACTTATCGAGGACAGATCTGGGGATTTGCTGGCCACGAAAGTACACGAACATTACCCACATGGTTCATAGAGACACGTGTCGCTTGATGAGAAGAACTGTATTGTTGACCAATTGCGCCACTATACTGTCACATGAGAGGAAGTACATGAGAACACAGGATACCTGTAACGTGCTATTACCATTTCAGAGTTTCCTCAGTTACTACCAGCCCTGACCTGGAGTCACGTCCGTTAGCTCCCCACATCAAGACACCAGTAGTAACGCTGCTGTGTCTCACCTAAGAGTAGAAGAAAGGGACCTCTCGTCGGGTCACCGTCGTACTCGCCAATATGGGCGCCTAGGGTAGTACACTGCGATTCATCACTGTATGCAGTGTGACGCCATTCATCAGTGGTCCATGGTTTCCGTCCCCGGCACCACCCCAAACGCAGTCGTTTGTGTTGTGGTAATAACGGCAGCCTAAGCACGGTATGGTAGTTCCCCAGTCCGGTTCCTGCTGGTGTCTGACCAACGTGCGTCATCATACAGGATGTTGCAGGGAGTCCACAACTTGTTCTCGGATTGAAGGTGCAAATGTGATGAGGTTACGACAGGCTTGGTGCACAATACGGCGATTCTCATTTTAGCGGTCACACGTAGTCGAGCGGAACATTGACAAGGAGTATCCGTACCCTCACGTTATCAGGCAGCCCAACAATGGGCCACTTTAACATCCAAATGCAGATTACTTTGGATATTGCACGATTCGACCAACCAGTCCAATGGCCACAGTGAGAGGCCCTTCCAAACTCTGCTAGTTACTGCTAACGCTGTCTCATACATGGACGTGACATCTCGGTGCCCTTCAAAGTGACCACTCAATAACTGACACTATTCTCACCCGTCATACCCAATACTAGGCCTGCCAACAACACTAAACACAATCAAAAATAAAGCACTCTGGCCGCCATTCTACGTGTCAGAGTGAATTGCACCTCTTAATCATTTGCATACCCCACTCCCGCTGGGCAGTACGTGTATGAAGTTACTCTGCCATCCAGTTATGTCTTCTGGGTGCTTCACTTTTTTTTGTCTGGCAGTGTAGTTTTTATGTTGTCATTCCACTTAAGATCGCTATGTATGGACAATCGTAAATGTTTTAGAGGTATATCTGTCGCCAGAGATTTATCGCCAATAGGCGCTTTCCGCCTATGTGATCAAAAGTATCCGGACACCTCCAAAAATACGTTTTTCATATTAGGTGCATTGTGGTGCCACATACTGACGGTGAAACACGTATGTAACGTAGCAGCGATGGTGAGGCATGATAAAATCTTTGACCAGAGAGCCTTTTATCGTGGTTAGTCTGCGCTTGACCGCGCGAGTGTTGCGAGTAGTACGCTAGTAGTCGTCATGCAGAGCGGTCGGTCAGTAGTAGCAGCCCAGTGCAGTTGTGTGATGTAGTCTGTCGGCAGTAGTGGTCTAGTCCTGTCACGGTCGCGAGCGGGACGCAGTCGGCGAGCGTCGACATGGCATTCTGGTCAAGATGCTGAATGAGGTATATTGTTAATTAAGGTAATCATCAGATAATGTAAAGTTTATTTATTGTAATTAATTTTCAACAAGTGCCCCAATAATAATTTTGATTTCAAAGCAATTTTACAAAAAAAAAAAAAATCATTTAATTACGATTTCCTTCATTTCCCTTAAAGAAAAGTTTCAGATAAATTAAAAAAAAAATATTATTTGCAATGCAGTTCCTCCAAGCCGTGCGCAACAATAAGAGCAGAAATTTGACAAGCAGTTTCAATGAGGTAAGAATTTAATTCTGATTTTTGAACAAGGGCCAAAGACCGATATTTCGGTTTAATTGAGTTATCATTATCACTGAGATTTTCTTATCACTGAATGGACTTTAATTTTTTTGTGAAGAACTTATATTTGAGTCAGATTGCGATTCTCATTTTTTATTGTCATTAAATTTAATTGCTAGGGAGGTTACGCTTGGCTCCCATTCATTTATTATTTCTGTCTTTAAAATTTCAGTGGAGAGGTTACACTTAGCGCAATGTCCATTAGCAATAAAATAATAACTTCAAAATTTGTCGGTGGGGAGGTTACACTTGGCGACACCCAGTCCAGGATCGAATTTCGTTGAGAGTCTTTTGAAAAACAGTCAGATATCTGCTCTTATTTGCTTAGAGATAATCAGGATTTGGCGCAACGCTTTCACTAATCTTGTGACTTTCTTTCTACAGGTCAACGGCAATTCGTTGCTCTGTTGTATTTTTGTTTGTTGCCTTTTGCATTTGTGCTTATTTGTTTTGTGAATAATTGTGACTATTGTAAAAATGCCGCGAAAGACTGTGAATAGTGTATCGCGAAGTATTGTGAATGAAATTACCGACTTAAACAACGTGACCGATAGTAATTGTGACACGCAGTGTAATGATGACAATCCTGCGTTCACTAACAATCAGTGCATTCCAACCATTAATGATGACTTTTATCTTAATGATGAACAACGAACTCAATTGTCTCTTCCGTTAATTTGACGACAATTGATGACGCGGGACGCTCTATTATAATGAGGGCTACCCAGCTTAACACAACCGGTTTGGAAAATTCAAGTAACATACAGACAAACTTTTCGAATGAAAATGGTCAGTGTAGTGAAAGTACGACGGATTTATTTAATTCCGAAATAGGGACTGACAGTGTATGTCTAACTGGCAAACCTTTTTGTAAATCTCAGAATAACCAAATGGTTACAGAAAACGAGACAATTCCAGATCCACCACTAAACAGCACAGAGAATATAAACGCTAATTTAGACTTGGTACGAATTATGACAAGTTTGCTACAACAGCAAAGTGAGAAAATAGACAATAATCTCTAACAACAACTTAGTGAACAGGACAAAAAATTTAATAAAATTGATGAAAATTTCAAACAACTTAGTGAACAGGTCAAACAACAGAGTGTAGTTAACAAACAAGATAATGAAAAACTCAAACAATACTTAAATGAAAACTTAAACGACAATTCCAGACAGTTAAATGAAAAGTTAGACGACAATTCCAGACAGCTTAGTGAACAAATTAGAGCCGTTGCCGCGCAGTGTCATGACACTAAGAAACAGTTGCGCGAGGAAATTGAGGCTAGCTCAAAGAAAAGTAGCGAAGAAATTAGGTCTGTTGCGCAAGAATTAAGGGAAATGCAAACAGTCGCAACAGAAACACTTAGAGTGGAAATTAGTACAGTCGCTAAACAATGCTCTGAAAAAGCTACACAACTACGCGACGAGTTTAAAGCAATGACGGTAGAACTTTCGCGCACAATGGACGCAAAGATAGACGCGAAATTCGAACAGCAGAACACTCAGATTGACGAGCGCTTTAATCTTCACATACAATACAGTGATACGCGTTTCCGTAAATTTATTCAGGATCAAAATAAAGTCAAACGTCAAGTCATGGAAACAATCACTGCTCAAAGACAAGAAGACAAACGTAAAATGTTTGCGAAGGCAAAAACGTATGTAGACAATAATATTGCTACAGTGTCCGACGAAATTAATTCCATCAAACAGTCGAACACAGAATTACGTGACGAAATTTCCAATCTTAAGTCGAATACAGACACATACACAACCGATTTTCAAACAGTGACCGACAGACTCGAACAATTAGAACTAGCACAGGACTGCGATGTCATCAAAGCTGATGTTAAAAAACTGAGCGAAACTACACGTAAGTTGCAAAAACAGATTAATGCGTCCGATTCTAAAACCGATGATCAGGCAAAAATACTGACTGAAAAATATGATGAATTAGCCAGTCATATTGATGCTATTGAAAGTAATAATGATAATAAATCAGACGATACTGCACCGGTTTCATTCAGTCAAACACCGGAATTTCAAAATCTACAACAGACAGTCAATGAGATCGATTCAGCTAATCACTCATTACGGAGAAATTTGTCAAATTTACAGCAAGAGGTAACAGATATGAAAAATATTTCAGTTAATAACTCAACACAGCAGACGCCACTTAGTGAACATTTGTCAGACTTACGCAGCGCGTATAATTTGAGCAATTCACAAAGACTACGCGACTTAAAATCCGAAAAGCCACGCAACTTGAAATCCGAAATGACACAGACGAACAGATTCACACACAAACCTGAACGTGTTATCAAATTCAGTGACGAGAACATTGATTATAAGCAATTAGCATTTGTAAGAAAATGTAAGGAATTTAATAATGACAGAACACAGGTACACGCTTTGAGGTGTATACGACAATTTATTTTTGTACCTTCACCGCTATTACCTGTAATAGAGAAACTAGCTTTGAACCAGAGGCGACAATTTGCTATTGTATTTTCATCAGCATTACGTATTATGCAGAAACTGGAATTAGCAAGAATTCAGCGATTTACTTTCGGAATTTTACCGCTATTGCTTGCAACGCAAAAGCTAAAATTTATTTGCAGTGCGTAAATGACCTCAGGGGATTCATTACGCTTTAATGAATATGTGCCGTAGCGAGCATAGGGCCCCGAGCTGTAGTAGTGCTGTTTCATCTTTAGTTTTCTGCACTGCTGCCTTCTCTTCTACTATCCTTTATATCTATCAAAACTGCTCTTTAACTATTGCTCTATCTAGGATTAAGAATATGTAAAGAAAACCCGATGTGACAAATTTTTAGCGAATGTGACAATTTTCATTAGGCACTCCAGAATCACGAGAACTTAAATAACAGATAAAAATTGTAATCATCAGTATGTGTAAAATTAACAGCAAACGCATTTTTTGGTAACAATAGACGTTTTCAACCACAATAGCATGAAAGTCAGCCGCTTAGCATACCTAACCAACAATGCAGTCTACAAGGTCAACCAAACTTTAATGTTTCGCCGCGTGCACGAATAGTCCCAGCTCCAACAAATAGTAACGCATGGCAGCAAAGAAATAACTACGTACAGACAACACACTATTTCAACTCGCATCGCAATGCGCCGTATAGGAATGACTATCACGACAGACGTAAAATTAATGAACACAATTTTCGGCGTACACTTAATAACAGTCGATCTTTTCAGCAGGAAGAACATCAGCAACAACATATTATCACGAATGAAACATACAATAGGTGTCATCCATAGCGTAAGACGTCAGGAAGAAATAGCAGGGCAGTTCAAATAGTCGAAATGCCACAGCATCCTCCCGTAAATAATAGCACGTACGACAGAATTTGACCAGACACAGTACAGGTTTCATATTCCAGTAACGTAAGCAATAATTTTGACACGCAGAATCTTCTTCACGAAAATGTTATTAATTTTGACGCCATCCGACACACGTTTGCATTAAGGACAGAATTACGACGTATGTAGACGACATTCTTATCGCAGAAGCTAACTGGTCTGAACACGATCTGATTCTTGAACAACTGTTACAAACTTTCCATGCACAAGGACTCACAGTTAACCTCAGTAAATCGCACTTTGGCAAAACTTCTATAAAATTTCTTGGACACGTAATTTCAGCAGAAGGCATTGCACCTGATCCGGAAAAGCTCTACGTGACATTACTATTCCTACAACAAAAAAGCAATTACGCAGTTTTTTGGGCTTAATTAACTTTTTTCGTAAATTTATTCATCACTCTGCTTTAGACACGCCTAGATTATGCCAATTAACAGGTAAAAACAGTATTTGGTCTTGGGATAAGCAAGCACACTCTGAATTTATGAACCTGAAACATGCTTTGTTGAATGCTCCACTGTTATCGCACCCAGATCTTACTAGAAATTTTTCCATTGCCACCGACAGTTCCAACACCGCTTTAGGCGTACACATTTTCCAGGAAATTGAAGAAGATGGTTCTACAGTTAATTAAAAACATCGCGTTTGCAAGTCGCATTCTGTCACCTGCTGAACGAAATTATTCTGTTACAGAACTTGAAACATTATGTGTTGTATGGGCTTTTACGAGATTTCGGCACTTTCTTTATGGCAGACATACCACCGTTTACACAGACCACAGAGCGATACAATTTTTACTTTCGGCTAAATTCACTCACGACAGATTAAGCAGATGGAAACTTTATTTACAGGAATTTAATTTTACAATAGTTCACATTCCCGGCACGCAAAATGTTATAGCAGACGCACTATCGCGTTCTCTCAGCAACAATCAGCAAGACGCAGCAACCAACTTCTGCAAAACAAATTTCAGTGTCATGTACATTCAGCAAGTTGCATTTGAAAATTTTATTTCATCGTCATTACAGGACATATCACAAGAACAAAACAAAGACAACGTGTGGAAAGAAATTAAACACCTTTGGCAAGATAAGAATAATGTTACCATTAGGAACCACTACACTGTACGCAATGACATTCTGTTTCGCCGCTCTCATCCTGACAGCAACAATTGGTTATTATGCATTCCTGACGAACTGGTTAACAAATTAATCTGGTACACTCATTTAAGTTACGCACATTACGGAGCACGAAAATGTTTTCTTATACTGAGACAGAACTGTTATTTTACCAACATGGAGAAACGTATACGACGAGTTTTAGCGTCTTGTAAAATTTGCCAGAAAGCTAAATCAGACACCACTTCACATATTCCTCCATTATATCCCATTATACCTGTTAAATTAAGACATATGGCCGCTGTAGACATTTTTGGTCCAATTCCGAGAACTAACAGAGGTTTTTGCTACATCTTTGTCGCTGTTGAACTCACTTCAAACTTTGTTACTTTCACTCCGTTACGCAAAGCTACTGCTAAAACTGTTTCGAAAGCATTTGTAAAACATTTTCTATTTCATGTAGGGCATGTGATGAAAGTAATTTCTGACAATGGATCTCAATTTCGTTCTGGTATATGGACACGTATGTTACGAGCTAGAAACATTTCTCCGATCTATATATCCAAGTACCATGCTTCTTCGAACCCCTGTGAAAGATTAATGAAAGAAATTGGTAAGCTGTGCCGCATATACTGCCACAAAAGACATATTGATTGGGATACACACATACTCTCATTCCAAGATGTAATTAATTCCATTCCAAATGAATCTACTATGCTATCTCCGTCTGTTATATTGAAAAACGTTGAACCACCAAACAAAATTAAAGAATTAGTAAACTTCCCTAAATGTCGTCGCCTACGACACCATGAAATAATTGACATTGCGCTGAACAACATCAAACGTGCCGCAGAGCGCCGGAGAAGACAGCAAAAACAGGTTTGTACACGCCGCGACTTTCACGTTGGACAGAAAATATTAGTACGTACACACTATTTATCCAGCAAATTAAAAGGTAAGTGCAGAAAATTTGAACTTCTATACGCAGATCCATATCGGATTCGCAGCATCCCTCACCCCAATGTTGTACACGTCGAAACTTTGAAAACCAGAAAATCGAAAGGCAACCACCATTGGTCAAATATTAAACCCTTTATTGAATGAAGACACTGTATGATTCAACACACTATGATGCCATTTACTAATGCAATTATATTCACCTGACTAATTACTGATGATTATCGTATTTTTTCTTGGCAAGTGCCCGGCAAGGTAAGGTTAGCAGGTCGCTTTTCTTGTCGTTACACATCAGACCGTGCACATTTTCCATTTTTTTGTGTATATGATTGCACTCCAGTTTTGTTTGTATGCACTGTGAAATAGTTAAGATATAACACACACCAGTCGACTTTGACATTTTTTGCCTTATGCCATCTCAAGATCATGACTGTTTTACATTTTCTGCTGCTGCATTGTGATATTCTGTGTACATTTTTGCATCTGAACACTGTCAATGTCTTTGACATATTACGTTTTCTGTCATGTTATGCTGTATGGTTAATTATGTCACCATAAACTAGTCATTATCTAGTGGGTATATGATTTAAATGCAAGACATTAATCTTTGTTCATCAATTTCAGAAAGAAATGATGCGTGTAAGAAATAAATCCAACAGAAATGGGAATTTCACCTACGGAATAAACGAAAGAAGATGCAATAACTTTATGAGGAAGAGTAAATGGATCAGGATTAACAAGCATTAACAAGAATATACTATACTCATCGTAGAATAGCAGTCTTAACTAATTTTTTCTTTCAGAATACAAGGTGATTGATGCAGGCTGTCAGACAGAACTACACATCTTAGTTTTAGTGATGAAATATGCTAGAGATAAGGAATAGTTGTATAATGAGTAATGAAGTGATTTTTTTTGCAGATGATAATGAATGCTGATGAATAATGATGAAAAGTTTTTCTTTACAGGTGATGATAATAATGAAGTTATGATAATGTGGATAATGAAGTGATTGATAATGAAGTTTTTTCTTTACAGATGAGGATAATGTTGAAGTTATGTATTTATGCTATGTAGTTATTTAAGTATTTGTTGTAGTTTGCTTTGACAGCAGGCGTTATATTGCATAGTAGGATGACGGAAAGTTTTGGAAAGGACAGCTATGGAACACATTTTTATACACATTTCACTACCTGTTAATTCGAAGTTCACTACTTTTCAGCATAGTATGCGTTTCTTCTTTCAGCTCAATAATCCATTTTGTATTTTTTTTCAGGAGAAGTTTTTCATGTTACTTACTAAACCTGTTACTTATTATACCTGTTCTAGTACTAGCATTTTTATTTTTTACCCATTTGTGTTTATCATTTATAAATGTGATCACATATACTGCCTTGTTACATAACCTTGCTACAGCTGACTCATGACGAATGACGTTACCTATCCTCATTTGCAGCAATAGGTCAAAAGCAAATAGTGTTATGCCTCAGCAATTATCGATCCCAACGCAATGCATTGCTAACAAAAAAAAAAGTATTACCAGTTCCATATAATGTCACTAGTTTATGATAATTCTGAATAATGTTGATTAGCTCTGAATAGTATGTCACTTCAGTAATGACTTCTTAATGATACAAAAAATATATATATAAAATAATGCTTTGTAACTGGCCAAGGACTGCCACTGTTTATTGTAATGAGACTACTTATAATGCCCATGATTATTAATGCTATAACTGTAATTAACTGATTTTTAATAATGACTTCGTAATGATCTGAATAATACTGAATGAGGAACACTGTTTATTGTAATGAGACTACTTATAATGGCCATGATTATTAATGCTATGACTGTAATTAACTGATTTTTAATAATGACTTCGTATTGATCTGAATAATACTGAATGATGAACAATGTTTTATTCTATTCAATACTTGCTGGCCACTGAGTGCCAATAATTAATGTCACTCAATGAATTATGTTATTAATTATGCCATTAATTAGCTCTTGTTTTCAATGTTGATACTTTGTAACTGGAAAAGAATGTGATTGTTTAATAATGCTTTGTAATTAGGAAAAAGCTAATGATTCTTACTATATTGAAATGACAAGTGATTAATTATGCTTTGTAACTGGACAAGAATGAGATTACTATTGGAATGACAAATGATTAATTAACTATGCTATACTTTGTAACTGGAAAAGAATGCGATTATTTAATAATGCTTTGTAACTAGGAAAAGAAGGCTACTGATTCTATGTAAAACAATTAATGAACATTTTTCTGTAATACTACATATATGGTACAGAAATGTTCAATAACTGGGCTATGAATGCCGCAAACTACTAATGAAGAATGGTATGTGACTTAATGTCCTTCACCTTATGAGCTAACTACCCTGAATTACTGCAATGTCCATTTGTCCTGTCTATCCTAGTGATCATGGAGCACTATCTTTGGTTTTGCACTAATTCTACGTTGGTGTGCCTTGCAAGAGCGTGGTGTTGACACGACATGCTGTCCACCACCGTGAGCGATGAAGACGTTATTATGGTCCCACTGTTTGGTGTACCTAATGTACTGCCAAAATGAAAACATGGAACATTACTACGACAGTTCAGTGTCTTGGCTACGCTGATAAATTCTGATGGGAAAAGAACTTCAAATTGTGTCACTTGGTGTTGTACTTCTGTGGAAAGATATGGACTTTCAGAACAGCTGTGTGCAATCTAAAGTGCTACAACCATGATGCAATCCTTCCCTTTCCTGTCCTAATTCTTGTCACATAGTGAAAATCATTTTTTTGCTAACATCATTTATGTTCATGGGTCATACATTTTTTTCGATTCGCTGAACTCCAGTGCGAGTACACTTATGGCACTTGTCGACATGTGTTTTTTTTTTGCCATTATGTTTATTTGTTGTGAAAATGCTAAAGACATTTTTTCGATTTGTTCTGAAGTACAGTATATGTGCACTCTTGTCTTTTATATTGTATATACATTTTTTATTTTAATGATATGTTCTGAACTACAGTGCATGTGCACTTATGTTAGGTGTTAATATGTTTTCTACTGAATTTCAGTGCCTGTGCACTTTCCTCATTTTTCAATATGATTTGTACTCATTCTGTATATCTTTTATGATTTCCTGATATGTTCATTACAGCACTTATGTCATTTGTTACTCATTGTATATACATTTCGTCATTTGCTGATATGTTCTGAACTGCAGTGCATGTGCACTCATGTCACTTGTCAACATGATTTTTTTGCCATTCTGTTTATGCTAAAGAATTTTTTCAGTGCCTGTGCACTTTATCTGTCAAATAATTTTATATACATTTTTCTGATTTGCTACTATGTTTTGTACTCACATTTTGTCTTTGTCTGATATATTTTGTACTCGGTGCGTGTGCACCACATTTAATTTATGTACTAAATTTGAATATTCTGTAAATTGTAAAAATTTCTTGCGATGGAAAGTCCAAATGACTCACCATCGCTGCCAAATTTTTGCCCCCCCAGTGGAGGGTTATGAAACACGTATGTAACGTAGCAGCGATGGTGAGGCATGATAAAATCTTTGACCAGAGAGCCTTTTATCGTGGTTAGTCTGCGCTTGACCGCGCGAGTGTTGCGAGTAGTACGCTAGTAGTCGTCATGCAGAGCGGTCGGTCAGTAGTAGCAGCCCAGTGCAGTTGTGTGATGTAGTCTGTCGGCAGTAGTGGTCTAGTCCTGTCACGCTCGCGAGCGGGACGCAGTCGGCGAGCGTCGACATGGCATTCTGGTCAAGATGCTGAATGAGGTATATTGTTAATTAAGGTAATCATCAGATAATGTAAAGTTTATTTATTGTAATTAATTTTCAACAAGTGCCCCAATAATAATTTTGATTTCAAAGCAATTTTACAAAAAAAAAAAAAAAATCATTTAATTACGATTTCCTTCATTTCCCTTAAAGAAAAGTTTCAGATAAATTAAAAAAAAAAATATTATTTGCAATGCAGTTCCTCCAAGCCGTGCGCAACAATAAGAGCAGAAATTTGACAAGCAGTTTCAATGAGGTAAGAATTTAATTCTGATTTTTGCACGAGGGCCAAAGACCGATATTTCGGTTTAATTGAGTTATCATTATCACTGAGATTTTCTTATCACTGAATGGACTTTAATTTTTTTGTGAAGAACTTATATTTGAGTCAGATTGCGATTCTCATTTTTTATTGTCATTAAATTTAATTGCTAGGGAGGTTACGCTTGGCTCCCATTCATTTATTATTTCTGTCTTTAAAATTTCAGTGGAGAGGTTACACTTAGCGCAATGTCCATTAGCAATTAAAATAATAACTTCAAAATTTGTCGGTGGGGAGGTTACAACGGTACTCCACATCAGAGACCTCAGTAGTCATTAGACATCGTGAGCGAGTAGAATGGGGCGCTTCGCGGAACTCACGGACTTCGAACGTGGTCGGGTGATTGGGTATCACTTGTGTCATACGTCTGTAAGCGAGATTTACACACTCCTAAACATTCCTAGCTCCACTGTTTCCGATGTGATAGTGAAGTGGAAACGTGAAGGGACACGTACAGCACAAAAGCGTACAGGCCGACCTCGTCTGTTGACTGACAGAGACCGCCGACAGCTGAAGAGGGTATAGGCAGACATCTATCCAGACCATCACACAGGAATTCCAAACTGCATCAGGATCCACTGCACGTACTATGACAGTTAGGCCGGAAGTGGAAAACCTTGGATTTGCTCGACGAGCGGCTGTTCATAAGCCACACATCACGCCAGTAAATGCCAAACGAAGCCTCGCTTGGTCTAAGGATCATAAATATTGGACGATTGAAGAATGGAAAAACGTTGTGTGAAGTGATGATGAATCACGGTACACAATGTGACTATCCGATAGCAGAGTGTGGGTATGGCGAATGTCCGGTGAGAGTCATCTGCCAGCGTGTGTAGTGCCAACAGTAAAATTCGGAGGCGGTGGTGTTATGGTGTGGTCGTGGTTTTTATGGAGGAGGCTTGCACCCATTGTGGTTTTGCGTGGCACTATCACAACACAGGCCTAAATTGATGTTATAAGCAACTTCTTGCTTCCCACCGCTGAAGATCAATTCGGGGATGGCGAGTGCATCTTTCAACACGATCTGGTACCTGTTCATAACGCATGGCTTGCGACGGAGTGGTTACACGACAATAACATCCCTATAAAGGACTGGTCTGCACAGATTCCTGACTTGAATCTTACAGAACACCCTTGGGATGTTGAAGAATGGGCTGCCATTCCCCAAGAAACCTTCCAGCACCTGATTGAACGTATGCCTGCGAGAATGGAAGCTGTCATCGAGACTAAGGGTGACCCAACACCATACTGAATTCCAGAATTGCCGATGGAGGCCGCCACGAACTTGTAAGTCATTTTCAGCCAGGTGTCCGGATACTTTTGATCACATAGTGTAAGTGCAGTACGCTACAAAACGTGGACAAAAACCGAGAGAGGTGGCGTGGTGGTTAGACAGATTCGTAATCGGAAGGGCTACGGATCAAATGCCCGTCGGCCATTGAATTACAGGTTTTTCGTCGATTCTCTAAATCGTTTAAGGCAAATTTGGGATGGTTCCTTTGATAAGAAAATGGCCTATTTCCTCCCCCACTCTTTCCTAATCCGTGCTTGTGCTCCGTCTCCAATGACCTCGTCGTCAACGTGACGTTAATATATGATCTTCCCTTTAAAGTGGGCAAAAGCATATTGTCTCTTACAAGCTTTGAAAATTGATGAATCATCTTGACATAACAGTCGAAACTGAGAAATTAGATGCATATCAAGGTAATATTACAAGGAAAAGCTAAAAATAAGGATCGAGGAAATGTTGTACACCATAAAAATAAAAGAGTGTGTGCTGTGATGAATATTTCCAGTGTGTGCTCGGAAGTTTCTCTCTGTGTATGTACTGAAGGTGCTGAATATTAATACGACAGCATTTCAGACGGCGGAGATGCTTATAGAGAGCCGGTGACTGGCGGTTTAGCAGGGTCATACGAGAGCTGTTAGTCAACTCAGAGAGACACCTTGCTGCAGGCGGCCCTCGGGCATTTCGGACACCGTGACGCAAGGAAGAACCACGATCGCCCTCTGGGCAGTCAGTTCCGTGTGTGCTACCCGTCCTTCACATTTGCCCAGCACCTAATACAGTCACAGCGATGTGCAATAAACCTCGGGGAAAACTTCCTGAATTTAGATCTCTTATATAGGATTTGTAAGGCAAAAAGGGATGGTTAGGGATTAACGTCCTGTCGACACCGAGGTCGTTACGGATGGAGAATATGCCCCGTGTTGGACATGAGCGGCCTTCTTGCAGGACCTATTCCTCTCACAGATGTGAAAGCCTTCGTCTGACACATCCTCTCGTACGCCAATGTCACCTGAATTTCCGCTTTACCAAACTTTTGCCACTACCTCCTAATCATCGGGCGCAACACTCAGCTTCGCTTTCCACTTGCACCTACTCGAATCTTATTATCATCTTAACTACTCTCATCTCTAACGACGAAAATCTATGGAGTTTCTATTCTTCCCACAAACGAGACACTAACCTGGCAAGATCATACTAACATGTACCTCGCCAAAATTACATTTGCTGATGCTCAGCATTCTATATCAACGAGTACGGAATCTAACCTTAGTCTGACCATACTCCGAGGTTTAACAGAAACACCACTTTCTTTGTTCTTTTGTATATCAGAGCTCCTTCGAACTCTGCTTCCTCTTCCAACAGCGTAATTTGATTTCGTACTCAAAATCTCTTCTCTTCACTTCCTTCTGAAATACTGTTCCACCAAAACCATAATCACCTACTGGCCACTTCATCCTTCAAATCAACAAATTCCACTTATCATCCATCACCATTATTGTTGTGGTTTTCAGTCGGAAGACTGGTCTGGTGAAGCTGTCGACGCTGGTCTGTCCTGTGCAAGACATTCATCTCTGAATAACTGCTGTGTCATACATCCTCTCTACTTCTTTCATAATCAGCTATGTTGCTGACCAAATATCAAAACCGTGCTACTGCTCTGAGTGTTTCATTTTCTAATCAAATTCCTTCGATGTCGACTGATTTATTTCGTCTTCATTCTAATCCTCTTGTTTTGATTTTGTTGATGTTTATTTTGCTCTTCCAATTCCTTTTCCTTATCTGACAGAGTTGCAATGTCATCGTAAAATCATAAAGTCTTTATTTCTTCACGCTGTAAATCGCTATCAGAATTTCTGCTTTGTTCCCTTTACTGCTCGCTCGGTATAGAGACTCAGCAACGTCAGAGATAGGCTATAAACTTCTCTATCACTTCTCTACTACTGCTTTCTTTTCATGCCCGACTCTTATACCTGTAGTCAAGTTTCTGTACCAGTTGTAAATAGCCATTTCCTCCTAGTATATTTTCCCTGCAGCCTTCAGCATTTCAAAGAGTGTAGCTCAGTCAACAATTCTAAAGGCTTTCTTCAAATCTACAAATGCTATAAGCATCGGTTCATCTTTCTTCTAAGATAAATCATGGGGTCAGCTTTGCCTCATGTGCTCTTGACAATTAAAAGAACTGTGCAGCACCACAACAGCTCCAAGAAAGCTGATCCTTCATTCTTAAAAAATGCTTAAACGTTAAGAGTTGTTTTAACTTATGTATGTACATATGTATGTATAATGTAATATTTTAAAAAATCTCTGCCTGAGGAGCTAACTGTCGACATTACTGCACCGTTCAAATGGTTCAAATGGCTCTGAGCACTATGGGACTTAACATCTGAGGTCATCAGTCCCCTAGAACTCAGAACTGCTTAAACCTAACTAACCTAAGGACATCACACACATCCATGCTCGAGGCAGGATTCGAACCTGCGACCGTAGAGGTCACGCGGTTCCAGACTGTAGCGCCTAGAACCGCTCGGCCACTCGGCCACACTGGCCGGCGAGCATGTAGTCCTTGTTTTATGATCTGTCCAGTAAAAAATTTATGGACACAGAACTGAAGAATTCCATCTGGAGTAAAATGGGAGTTGAAATGAATGTAGGCCTAAAGTTGACTTGTCACTTGCGCACCTTCTTCCTTTGCTTGTCAATACGGAGTGTCCCAGAATGTCGCGACAAATTCGAAGGATTGTAGAGGGTGTCTTGAGGAACAAGTCGACGATAGGAATCCGTGTCCGGGAATGTCACCCGACTGGGCTAAAGAGCGTCGCAGTTACATGGCCGGCGCATTCAACCAGGCCACCCGTTCAGCAGCAAACTTGATTTAGTACGCTGGTAGACTGTAGGTGGAATGTCTCGCAAATTCGTTTGTTATTCAGTGATTGCGATTGATTGCCACGATCGTGCAAGCTAGCAGCTGCTAAGACAGGCCTTGTTTCCTAGGAATGCGATGCTTTGTTGCCTGGATGCCCTTGTAACACTTTCGGACGAAGGTCTCCATCTGCAGTTTATTTTTCTCCTATACATCGAAAATCGTTGGAGATTTTAGAGAGTTCCAGGTGAAATATAGACTGCAGATTGAAACCAGTGTCCAAAATCGTCATCTACCATGTCAACAGAGCATCACATTTGTAGGAGACAAGACCATTTTACGCAGCAGCTAGCTCCATCTTCTCTACTGGCAATTGTGCCAATCAGTCGCGATCCCTGAATAACAAACGTCATTGCGAGACGTTCCGACAACAGTCCCGCAGTGCACGAAGTCACGTTTGCTGCCGAAGGGATGGCCTAGAGGCAGGCGCCGGTTGCTTTGACTTAGATCCTCTCTAGCGCCGTTGGATGACGTTTCGGACACTGATTCCTATCCTCGATTTGCTCCCAAAGACACCCTCTACAACGCCTCGAAGTTTGTCATAACCTTTCTGTGTCACCCTGCATATTCATATGCGTTTGCACTTTATACAGATTGCACCCAGGTGTATTTTGCATAAATGGTTTCTGTAAGGGAGGAATCAGGTATATTATAGCTAAATTAATGTTTATTAGTGTTATTATTTATTACACTGTTAGTAGCAACAAGCTTATGAACTAAGATTGTAAATTTTTTTAAGCTTGCACGTCTGTTACACACAATGTATTTCTTACATTTCTGTATCTAGGTATTTCATGACCAAGACAAGGGTCCAGCATCAGAACTGAAGTATGTAATGAATACTACTCTTACATTAAACGTATCTCTTGCTGCGTTTTCTTTTTGCAAATTCAGATTTTGTGTTGTGTCACACCTGCTCCTGAAATCTTCTTAAAAGTAACCCTTCTTTTTCTTCAAATTCATACAGTAAGAAAGTGGCTAAACTGATTTAGACCAGTGTGCTGAATAACATACCCCTGAATGCACAAACCGTAAACTTAAATATTTGGGACATAATACCGAGAGTGTTTTCTGATTTCCTTCTGGGACAGTCAAATGAGAGTTAAGGTGACGCTTCCAGGCCTCGAAATTATCCACTAGATAAAGTCTCATCATGTATGTTTGAAGAGGAAATGCCTCTTCGACTACAGTAACATTTGAAATTAAAGTATCTGTGGTTGATATGGTAGACTATGCTAGAACATTTTTTAACTCTAATACATTCCTCCACCACCATTTT
Source organism: Schistocerca americana (assembly GCF_021461395.2). NCBI lineage: Eukaryota > Metazoa > Arthropoda > Insecta > Orthoptera > Acrididae > Schistocerca > Schistocerca americana. The sequence continues at coordinate 391,024,716 of NC_060126.1, read as the reverse complement.
TGCGATATTCCTTGACATCAGTAACAATAAAAGCGATCTCGGTACTGTCACAGTAGTGTGTGAATCGACCTCAGCTGAGGGTGGCTATACTACTCGCTCAGTTAACGTGCATGCACATATGACATTTCAATCGAGTATGTTCTCTCAGCTCCAAAACGCTTCATTAAATTGATATTATTTATAAAACAGATTGCGGCTGCGCGGTTCTTTCCGTCCCTTTAAGACGAACCTGCACCTACCTGTGAACATTGTCTCAGCAGATCATCAGTAGGAAAGCCGAGTGAAACCTACTGTACTTCGGTGTGAACCAACCTGCAATTTAAGTCACTAATCTAAGTTTCGAGAGAAAGTTTTCACACAAATGAAAGGTTGGAAATTTTGTCTTCAATTAATATATTCTGAAACTTAGGTGAACAAGTATCACTGCCAAGCCCATGCTAGCCTTAACACAGTCACTCACAATCCATTTCACTCACGTTAGCAAGTTTATGGTGTTGCATTTCCCGAAAACGTAATAGCTACAAAAATACTGATTGTTTTTAATTGGGAATGCTAGCCAAATATTAAGTCAGTCGGTACCTAATGCAGTCACAGTTTTTAGCCACCGACCTGATCAATACGCCGCGCGGAATATATGTCTTTTCTCGTCACAAAATTCACTTAAAAATTCCGAAATTTCTACACGCCCATCGGAATAATTATACCGTCACTTTACCACACTTTTGATGTATGAAACACTGCTAGATCCGGCAACTTATCGTTTCCATCGGAACTACTACTACACACGTCCGAACTGTTTCATGGCTAGGCTCCGACTCCTCTCTAGAATACTCTAAGTCTTCTCTTCCAGCAGAGAAAGGCGCGCGAAGAATATTGCTTTACCATTGGTCAGTTTACTCAACAGCCATTAGCGAAACAATATTCTCCCGCGTCAGTCCGCGCTTTTCATCAATAACCAATCGCAAAATAGTAAACCTAACGATTGCACTTTTTACCGACGTAATTATCTAATACGCTGAAGTTTTGCTTATGCATAAAGTTATTTACTATTGTTATTTATACCTGAATTAACTTTCCCTTTACCATAAACTTGCTTTACAAATCTATTCTACAAAAATCCCCTTTGTCCATATACATACTTCTTCGAAATGTTACCACACTATATCCTACTACATAACTCGTTAAACAATTATCTTCACATTAAACTTAAATCACACTCACGCATCATTCGTACTGCTAAAACATATTTATAACATTTTACATACACAAAAAGACGTAATAACACTTTATGAAAATACTACAACAGTATATGAAAAACATTCTATTATTTTAGTGCACTGTAGTGGGCACAATATAAACTAAAATCACAGTCCCCCTATCCAATATTGTCCTCTATCGGCTGATATATAAACTACTTGCGCGTCCAGTCCGCCTCCAAGGCAGGATCGTTTTACGTCGCTACGCCTCAAGATTCCAAATACTCAGCTAATGGAAATGAACCATGTAATGTTGTCTTGTATACATGAAAAATTTTTAAATATGGAATTTACATAAGCACAAGATTTTCGTTGTTTTCTACTTGTAAAACGCTGAGGGCCGAAACTGCAACAGTGAATTTGAAAAACAGCCTTCATGTATAACGTTTACATCGGTATAAAAAAATAAAAAAATTAGTGACTTTTTTTTTGCATCTTCTTTGCTTAATGACTCTGTTTTAAGAAACAAAAAATCCTCTCTACATAGATGGGCCTTATGTAACATCGGGCTGCATTTGCGTTCTGTTTAGAACATAACATTCGTTGTGAATGTGGAAACTGAATGCTACTATTCATTCAGTCCAAACATCCACGTTATCAGAAAACTGTTATACTATATTGTACGTAACCATTGGTTACTATTCATTTTGAGTACAACTGTCAGATATTGGTTCCATGATCCGTGATCAAAGTTGGTGATTTTTGTGTGATCTTACGATATTTTTGTTTTCCTTACTTCAGTGATATCTGTCGTTTCCACTTACGTGCCGGAAATTGTGTTTATATGTGTTGTTCGCATTTTCTACTGGAGCCTATGCAAGTGATGTATCCTACTAGCATGTGTTGGACAGACGTATGGCAACACAATAAGAAATAACAAATAACATTTATTAGGACTATGTTACAAATGTCAGTTAACTTTGGTACTGTTCGAAGCGTGACACTTGTTGTCCTAAACCAATACAATGAATTCCAAACTATTTTGCTGTCTCTTGGCAGTTTATGATATATAATTGATAGTAATGTTGCAGACACTCTCGATAATCCAGTTACTCCTTAACTAGCGACTGCTGGGTCGAAAAGTTTTCGAGCACTGTACTAAGGTGCTTGAACTAAGCTAACTGCTGGTACAGAACTGTCTGAGCATCTACAGCTGCCTGTTGGCAGAAGGATTTCTGTGTCCGCCTCTACAGGGCAGCAGTGATGAAGCCTGTAGCTGAGGCCGTGGTGGCACATACTTCTGTACGTGACGCACTGGAGAAAGTGATGCAGTAGCAGGAAGAGGCTACTGTACAGAGCTAAGACACACCAGGTGTTTGAGCCTGTGTGATGGCGACCTCTTGCAGTATTTTTTGTGTACCTCTTACTTGGTGCACAATAGCATTAACCTATACTTTAAGTATATGAAAGACGTATTTGGGTATATGAGCTTCACCACTGTGTGCTGGGGGCAAGAAGCTGCGTGTATTTTAAGGTCGCACCTTATACCATATGTTAACTATCATAGAGTTTCTTAAAGAATGTTTTAACTATTTATTGTGATATCTTGATCTTAGGATAGCCTATGATGATACTTGGTACCAAAACTGGTGTTCATTAGGCAAAATCACACCGCGACTATAGAGCTAAGCAAACAATTTTTTCTCGAGTGGTATCTGAATTTAATGAGTAATCTGGTTCATAAAATAGTTGTATTCTGTCTGAGGGAACAGAATTCTGCCGACCTGTTGCCTTTCATGGACGGATATTTTAGCTGCTGTCGCCATCTCCATTCCCCTGAATGTGGTTCTGACTTCCTTTATAGATCAATGGGTCCAACCAATTGCTTAGTATACATTACAAACAATACTACTGCACTCATCCACCTCGATCTACAGCTGATCTCGGATTCTCCTGCAGTACCACACCTCTTGTGTGCAAATAATTCAAAACCGAATAAAATAAATTCACTAATAGTATCGAAACTATAAGACCATCAACAGAGGCAGAAAAATCAAGGATACTTTATCAGCCTTTGTGATGGCGAATAGCAAACGACAAGCTTAGTGTTAAACACTTTGACTGATAAAACCGTCGTAATATAAGTGATATATGTGCCGCAGTATGCGCTGGCAGAACATCGTTCTTTAGACGTAGGATACATCACTTGCATAGGTTCAGAAAATGCGAACAACACATATAAAAACAATTTTCCGCACTTAAGTAGGGACGACAGATATCACTAAAGTAAGGGAAACAAAAATATCGTAAGATCACATAAAAATCACCAACTTTGATCACGGATCATGGAACCAATATCTGATAGTTGCACTGAAAATGAATAGAAACCAATTGGAAATATATTACCTTATTGTCTCATATCAACGCACCATTTACTTGGATTGTCAGAGTGGTGTGCACATCTGTATCCTTTTACTAGTTTCAGCGAAAGTACAGAGTGCTGATCCTTTTCAACAAATCTGACACTCGTCATCAGACGCAACAGGTGATAGGTCAGTCTACTTATTAATTTGATTTCCAACCCACTTCTTTGATGATTTTTGTATGAATGACTATCGTTTCTGTAACGACATTGCAGAAGCAGCTCGGTTTTGAATGAATGTGAGAAGTAGTGATAACGTTACTGAAATAATTATCGCACTGCCCTTTAAAGAACTAGGAAAGTCCCAAAAATTCCAAATGAGGACCCATAAGCAGAAGTTGTACTACGCTGTAATTCCACTTCAACCAAGTTTGTTAGACAAAGCACCAAGCTGCTCCATAATGTATTACTAATAAACCTGCCATAAGAGGATACAGGATAGTCAAGGTGAACGGTTGTTCAAGATTTAAAAACAAACAAAACTTGTTAAAACAAACCAAATGACTGTAGAAGCGATCCACAAAACTACCGTCCGATATCTGTGTCATCTATTTGTTACAGAATCTTAGAATGTATTTGGAGGTTAAGTGTGATGAAGTTTCTCGCATACAATGATCTCCATTGTAATTGAGAGAGGACAAGTCACTCACTGAGTTATTTTCATATTAAAGGCTATTCTTTAATGTCGTTATTACACTCTACGTATCATTTTCTCTGAGACAATATGAAGATATCTACATGAGCAGGCAGTGATGGGAGAATGAACATTGTTAATGCATGTGGGATCTTTATGGTAGCTCTCCAAAGAATAGTATTTTTTGGAGTTGAGAACAAGCAGGTGGTTTGGTTATATAAAAGTAAATACTATGGAGCTTGGAAGCCACGTGAAGCTACTAGGGTGAGGACGATCTCGAAACATTTACTCGGGAAAAATGCAGGTCCCAAGAATTTCTTGCACCAGGGTGCAGACAATGCTTTCGGCAGAAGAGGCGAAAAACAGCCCACCTGGATCTATCTGTTAGGCATTTGGTTCAAATGGCTCTGAGCACTATGGGACTTAACATCTATGGTCATCAGTCCCCTAGAACTTAGAACTACTTAAACCTAACTAACCTAAGGACAGCACACAACACCCAGCCATCACGAGGCAGAGAAAATCCCTGACCCCGCCGGGAATCGAACCCGGGAACCCGGGCGTGGGAAGCGAGAACGCTACCGCACGACCACGAGATGCGGGCTGTTAGGCATTTATGGGCACGGCATGGACAGGTGTATAGTAGAGAAAGTATGTCGCCCCACCGAGGTATTTTGACAGTCTCATAAATGCCCATTGTGTATAGAGTTGGTGCCCACAATAATCCACAAGTTTATATTTTCGCCTTCAACCGGACGCTTTAGGAAGAGCGATCATGTGGTGCCGTTCCTCTGTCTGCCGAGTTTTGGGAAAGCCTCAGGCCTTCAGAAGAATATTGTGATGGAACACAACATTTATGATGACTCCGAAATGGTCTATGTTAGCATACAAAAACCCTTCTCTTAGTTTACCTGAGGTCCCTGGTTAGACACGTTGTAAAGTTCGGCCTGACAAGATAATGATCTCGATAATAAATGTGTTGTTCACATTAGGCCTAAACGAAAACTCTCAAAACGCACTGCCTAAAGTGGCTGTGGGAAACACAATTTGGGAGCGTAACGTCCTTTCCTTCCTGCACGCCAACCGCTGTGGCCGAGCGGTTCTAGGCGCTACAGACTGGAACCGCTTGATCGCTACGGTCGCAGGTTCCAAATCGTGCCTCGGGCATGGATGTGTGTGATGCCCTTAGGTTAGTTAGGTTCAAGTAGTTCTAGGTTCTAGGGAACTGAGGACCTCAGATGTTATGTCCCATAGTGCTCAGAGCCATTTGAACCATTTGAACCTCCCTGCACGGAAATTAACGAATCAGAGGATGGCTGCTTTTCCAGCAGGGAAAAGAATTTTATTATCTTTGGATAGGATTGGTCCTGTGGTTGGACAGACAATCTAGAGGAGAGATGCGGTGCTCGTGGAGTCTTGTCATTGACACAAAACCCGTGTGTGGGTGGTTGCTTTGGTATACTTTTCGAGTTTACTGGTTTTTGATGGAAAGTTGACGAGGGGGAGAAGATCTTCTGATTCAGACTCCGCTCTGAAGAGGAAATTCTGGTCTTACTTGTCATGAGTGGGTTGCACTTGGGACACTCGTCCTGAGCTTCAATTCACTTTGGCACTGGTCTTGACTGGGGAACCTGTGGTGAAATCTTCGATGTACTGATAGGTTGGACCTCAAACACCGTCGACAACTCGCTGTGCGTAGGACAGTCTTAATCGTATCAGGTCTGCCACCTTGACGTTTGATCTCCTTGTGCTCATTGCCATAGAAATGAGTCAAATTGGTCCACATGCTGGAATCTAACGGTAGTGTCACAAGCTGGAATCTGCTGAGATTTCAGGGCTCCAGTAGAGAGTTACAGCCATCCATCTGGCAAGTCGCCTCCCCTGACTTTGCATATTTCGTTCTCGCGATATCGAATTACAGGCGCCTCACATTGCTACTATGCTGACGCTTGCGCCACGAGCGTCGCTTGAGACAGAGCTACGCATCGAGAAAGGGGTGCAGTATCGCTGCTAAAGCTTGTTAGGGCTAACAGAATCACAGTCTTGCCACTTGTTCTCAGTTGCACCAACGTAGTGTAACTTCTGTGTAGAATAGATACATCAAAGCCTATTCAATGTTAGATCGTTAGATAATTTCAGATTGCATTATCCACGTTTTGAGCCAGAGTAGATAGACTACACAGACAAACCTTAGTCTTCACCAACCAAAAGTCACCCAGTGGAGTGCTAATTATTGGATGCTTCTATCTGTGTTGCCAAAAGGTCATGATTTATTTGTCATCTCGCTTAGCTTGTGTAAGTAGGCTGTTTAGGTTTTTATGTTGGTAACGCCACAGAACGCTCTGTATGAAAATCACTGACTGTGCTGTGTGCAGTCTGTGGCTGGTTGGACTCACTATTGGAATATTCGCTTGTGTAGTGTTGGGCAGTTGGATGTGAACAGGGCGTAGCGTTGTGCAGTTGGAGGTGAGCCGCCAGCAGTGGTGGATGTGGAGAGAGAGAGATGCCAGAATTTTGAGCGGAAGATCTGGACGTGTGTCTGTCCACAAAATTCACAAAATTATGCTAACTATGTCTATCAGTAGTTAGTGCCTTCAGTAGTTAGAATCTTTTATTTAGCTGGCAGTATTGGCGCTCGCTCTATTGCAGTAGTTCGAGTAACGAAGATTTTTGTGAGGTAAGTGATTCATGAAAGGTATGGATTATTGTCATTCAGGACCATTCTTTTGTAGGGATTATTGAAAGTCAGATTGCGTTGCGCTAAAAATATTGTGTGCTAGTTCAGTGATGATCAGAATAAGTGAAGATAGAGCTGTCTGAGTACGTTCAGTTTTACTCAGCTGTCTTTGTATCAAATAACGTAGAAGTTTACCAGCACAGTAATTCACAATTTTTTTAAGGGGACGTTTCACTTGTGTTGTTTGTCCTATTTTATTATTAATAAACACTTGCCATTTTTATAAAAGATTGAACTGAACCAGTGTTGCTGTATTAATCACCCATCACCAATTGAGTACAGGGCCACCATTTTATTAGTTTCTCTCAGTATTCAAATTTTCTTTAAGATTCTAATAAAAGTGATAACCTCTTCTAATGTAGGTTAGTATCAGCGACCACTGTCAGAGGGCACATTTAATTCAGCAGACGCGTGGCCAGACAGACAAGCGGAAGGCTTACAAGTAAAACGATAGCTGTCAGGATATAAACTTGCAGTCACCTGTAGACAACTAAAACCGCAAGACCAGGGAAATCTTGCACAATCAACATTAATTCCCAATACATCAGTCAGGCGAAGCAAAACTCGCACTTTTCTTGCATGATATTCTGAAAGCCATCGATAGAAGTAGGTAATGTAGTTTTCATAATGAAATAGAATCTCAAAAACTTGCACAAACATGCAGACACATTCTGATAAGATTACAGAGTGGTGGAAACATTGGTAACTTGGTTTAAATGTTAAAAAATGTAAAACTTGCAGTTCACAAAAAGTAGAAATGTTGTATCCTGCACCTACAATATCAATCAGTCACAACTGGAATCACTTCTCTTATCAGTACATTTGTGCAACTTTTTTTCTTCTCGTTTGTCTTCCGACTGGTTTGACGCAGCCACGAATTCCTCTCCTGCGCCAGCTTTTTCATCTCAGAGCAGCACTCAATTATTTGTTGGTTGTATTCAAATCTCTGTCTCACTCTACAGTTTTTGCCCTCTACAGCTTCCTCTACTACCATAGAAGTTGTTCTCGGATGTCTTAACAGATGTTCTATGATCCTGTCCTTTCGTCTTGTCAGCGCTTTCCGTATCTTTCTACCATCGCCGATTATGGGGAGAATCTACTCATTCCTTACCTTATGAGTCCATTTAATTTTCAACATCGTTCTGTTGCACCACAAGTCAAATGTTTCGATTCCCTTTTGATCCAGTTTTCTCACAGCGCATGATTCACGACCGTACGATGCTGTGTTACAAACGTACATTCTCAGATGTTTCTTCCTCAAATTAAGGCCAATATTTGATACCGGCAGACCTCACTTGGCCAACAATGCACCCTTAGTTTGTGCTGATACGTTTTCTATGTCCTTCCGGCTTCGTTCATCATGACGTAATTTGCTTCCAAGGTAGAAGAATTCCTTAATTTCGACCACTTTGCGATCACAAGCTTTGGTGTTATGTTAAAAAAAATGGTTCAAATGGCTCTGAGCACTATCGGACTTAACTTCTGAGGTCATCAGTCCCCTAGAACTTAGAACTACTTAAAACTAACTAACCTAAGGACATCACACACATCCATGCCCGAGGCAGGATTCGAACCTGCGGTATTATGTTTCTCGCTATTCTTATTTCCGCTACTTCTCATGACTTACGTCTTTCTTGCGTTTACTCCCAATCCATATCTCGTACTCATTAGACTGTTATTCCATTCAGCTAATCCGCAGTTCTTCTTCACCTCCACTAAGGACTGCAGTGCTATCAGCGAACTTATCATTGATATTCTTTCACCCTGAATGTCAATCTCACTCGTTAATCTTACTTTCGTCATTCCTTCTTCCATGTAGCGCTATAGATTCAACAGTCAGGGCGAAAGATTACATCCCTGTCTTACACCCTTTTTAGTTTGAGCACTTCGTTCTTGGCCTTGCACTCTTAATATTCTCTCTTGATTGTTGTACATATGGTCTATTTCCGGTCTTATTGCTATTTTTCTAAGAGTTTCGAACATATTGCACCGTTTCACATAGTCGAACGCTTTTTCGAGGTCGGCAAATTGTGTGAATGTGTCTTGATTAGAGTGCACCTCAGTTAATTGGCATGATAATGGGAAAATGTAATGAGTCTACAAAGCAGATAGCTAACAGAACGTTCATGTAGCCCATCCAAGAGTATAGCTCAAGTGTGTAGTGTCCATACCAGATAGAGCTAACAAGTGGTACTGATGAATTACAAGGAAGGACAGTGCGAATCGCCGTAGGTTTTACGTGTTATATGCATGCGTGATGTCTGTTCATTCGGATATATAACGGATATACTTAGCTGTGCAATGGATCGACCTTATTCAGTGTGGATGAACAAATACGTCCGACCTCCTGTGGGAATCACAGGGCAGCGAACGAGAGTAAAATGGGCAGAGACTGGGTCGTGAGCCGTGCCGAGGTAGTCCGCGCACTTGCGATGCCGCTGTGTCCTGGACGGCATAGTGGTTAACGCACCCGCCTAGGAAGCAGGAGGTCCCGGATTGGAATCCCGGTCCGATACACATTTTCACTCGTCGCCTCTGATACCGCGTAGTGTCCCGCGGCAGCTGACAGAAGTGATCCCCCTTAATTCACATACAATCGTCATACAGTTGTGTGGTGTTCTTGGGAGCTGATGAGGTACGGAAGGAAACTGAATTGGCACACGCTTGAATACTCACGTCATCTACTGTGGAAAATGTTACTTATGGAGATGAATGCAGGAATATAGAACACCGCCTCACATAGAACGTAGGGACCGGCAAGCAAGATTAGATTAATTACAACACGTACAGAGGCTTCTAAGCAACCTTTCTTCCGGCGCTCCACGAGTGAGTGGAAGTGGCACAATGCGAAGTACTCACTGCCATGCACTTCATAACGGATTATATCAGCACACGTGTAAGTGTACAGTTAGATGTAATATTTCTTTATTGTGAAACAGTTTTATGATTTATTAGGCCATCATTAGGAAAGTCCAATGGTGATACAATTTGTAAAGAAATGCCGAATGAAAATATGAACTTCTGAAATTTACTACAGTTGGTACCGAACAGTAACTAAATGTTTTCCCATCGTTTGACGGTGGTTACTGAGTGTTTTTTTACCAGTAGCATTGAAAGCTGGTGGAGGGAACGGCGCTACGCTTTCTTCCAGTATGCTAAGTACAGCGACAGGGGCTCTAACCAATGCCAAATGCGAAGTCACGAAACTGAAAACATATTCGGAACTCTCTAGACCAATGCCGACGGTGGTGATCCTGCGTGGCAAATATGTCATTTCTAAGACACATTTTTAAGTTTTGGCAAAAACTTTACGATCGAAACTATTTGGATGGTAGAGAATCATTAACTGAGCACACTGGCATAAGAATCTAATTGTGTGACATAAATATTTAGATTTTTCATTGACACAAGTCACAAACACCTTATTACAACAACTTAATTTCATAGCAACTGCTGTAACCGAGATTCGCCAGTTTCAATGCAAGCGTTACAACGACAGTAGAAACAACACTGGCAGAACTGAATACTGGATTCAGAATCATTTGGCGCCTTTGCTTGCTCATATGTACAAATAAATTTTAAACCTTACTTCTTCTTTGTACACAAAGCTTAAGCTGGAAAAATGGCAATCTTGAGAGGGTTCCACACGTAAGAGATCGCCTATTTTCATTAAAACAGCTGGATGTTTGTACTAGAGGGAATGATCTGTAAACCTTAAAAGTGTAATTAAAAATAGATATTTAGTGCCCTTCTTCTGTAACGTTGCAGTACTGTTATCAGTGATGTAAGGAATGCAAGGCGGCAGCATACTACAGACAAGTAAAAGCGGTTACAATAGCAGTTCAAAATGGTTGCGCTGCTTGGGACATGCACCAAGGCAGAACAACGTTCTGTCTTATGATTTCTGAGCAGTGACGGTACAAAACCCTTTGAAATCCACCGACTAATAAAGGTCCAGTTTGGTGTAGCATGTCTATTAGTTCAGAAAGTGCGTGAGTGGAGTAGAAAATTAGGAAATCGCGTGACCTCTGTGACAGATGCTCAGCGCTCGGGTCACGCACCATAAATTGTGACGCAGCATTGTGCTGCAGCAGTTCAAGCCATTTTGACGTAAACTCGCTGTCTGACGCTAGATGAAATAGCCACAAATCTGAACATTAGTCACGGCTCAACATTTTACATTACTCATGAGGTCCTTAAGTTTCGCAAAGACATTTTAGAACTGTAAGAGCGGCATGTTGATGGCCGAAGAATTTATTTAGCCCTTTGAAGCAGAAGGTGGTGGTTTCTTCGCGAGAACAGCTACGGCAAACGAAATCTGGACACAGTACCAGCAAATCAAAATAAAGCGAGCAACCAAGTAATGGCACCATTCCTTATCACCAAAACCCAATAAGCCCTGGACGCAGCCATTTTCGGGGAAGCTTTTGCTGACTCTCTTTTGGGATGAACGAGACGTTGCATTGGAAAGCTACATGAATAGGGGAAACACCATCATCAATGTGTCATATTCTAATATGTTAAAAATCAGCTTCAGGCTGGAACAAGATCGAAGCGAAGTGGACGTCAGACTGCAGATGTCACTTTGCAACACGACAATGCTCGGCCTCATACAGCCCGTGCAAAACCTGTGCTATCATACTCTGCCACAGAAGCCATATTCACCAGATCTCACATCTAGTGATTACAGCATGTCTGGATGGCTCAAATAGACGATGGGAGAAAACAAAATTCATTTCGATGAAGAGGTGCAGCAGGCGGTGAACGAGTGGCTACACACACGATCAAATGCATATTTTTCAGAGGAATCCATGCACTTCCTATGTGCTGGAGGAAATACGTTGAACGGCAGGGAGACTATGTAGTAAAATCATGTTCCACTGTTGTTCAATAAGATTTTTAAAAAAATATTTGACATTTCAATTTGATGGAGAAAAGCGCGATTAGATTAGGATAGAATGGGAGACAGAAAACGAGAGGAGTTCTTGAACATGAGAAGGGAAGTTGGTCGTAGGCTACGGGCAAAGAAGAGGGATTACTTCAACAATCAAATTTAAAAAAAAATGGAAAGAAACATTAAAACAAAAAACATTTGGGAACTTTACCTAGACATAAATGGGTATAGGAAGGGATGCAAGGCTAGGACAAATGCACTTCGAGGGGATGCCGGGGGAATACTGACAGACCCCAGTACTATATTAAGTAAATGGAGGGCGTATTTTGAGCATCTATTAAACGTACAGCAGGTAATGAGCAGGCGTACGAAATACATACAGCAGAACCCCAGATACCTGAGCCAACGTTAAAGGAAGTAAGAGATCCAATCAACAAATTGAAAAACCATAAAGCACCAGGATCAGATTGCATAACTGCAGAATTAGTTAAAAATGGGGGACAGAAATTGGTGGAAGTAGTTCACAAAGTGATAACTAAAGTATGGGACTCAGAGACGATACCTGAAGAGTGGCAGGAGTCGATTCTGATCCCAATTTTTAAGAAGGGCGACAAAATGGATTGTAGTAATTATAGAGGGATATCGCTATTACCAGTATGTTCCAAAATTATCTCGAATATTCTGCTAAGCAGGCTTACACCATATGCAGATGAAATTTTGGGGGATTACCAAGCTGGCTTTTGGAGGAACAGATCAACTATAGACCAAATATTCACCCTCCATAAAATTTTGGAAAAGAAATGGGAATACAATAAATCAGTTCATAATCTTTTCATAGATTTTACAAAAGCATATGATTCAGTATTGCAATCAAAACTGTACAGAATTCTTTTGGAACTTGGAATACCAAAGAAGTATGTTAGACCTATAGAAGCGAGTTTGAAAAACACAAAAGGTAGAGTACGCGTGGGGAAATTAGAGTCAGAAGAATTTGTGATAAAGAACGGATTAAGCAGGGAGATGCCTTGTCTCCGCTACTTTTTAATTTAGTCCTAGAATATACTGTACGAATGGCAGTAGATAATTCAGAGGGTGTGGAGTTAAATGGAAATATTAAGATATTAGGGTGTGCAGATGATCTAAATATCATTAGCGTTAGGAAAGAATCTGTAACAGCAAATGCGAATGTGTTAATCAAGGCTAGTGAAGAATGCGTGGACATCACTTCGAGAAATGAGATTGAATCCGAACTGAAGAAGAGATTACGGGCGGCAAATGCGTGCTACTTCTCACTGGATAGATTACTTTCATCACGGATATTGTCTAGGAATTTAAAGATTAGAATATACAAAACTATTATTCTACCAGCTATGCTGTATGGGTGTGAGACTTGGTCTCTCACTGTGCAAAATGAAAAGCCGTTTCGAGTATTTGAAAACAAAATTTTGAGGAAAATTTTCGGATCAAAAAGGGATGACATTAGCGGAGAGTGGCGAAAACTGCACAACTAAGAGGTTCGCGAACTCTATTCAAGCTCTGACATAATCAGTATTATTAAATCACGTAGGCTGCGATGGGTGGGTCACGTACCTCGAATGGATGAGGACAGGGCAGCGCGCAGAGTACTGGTAGGGCACTTAGAGGAAAAACGTCCTGTGGGGTGACCGAGGCGTAGATGGAAGGACAATGTGAACGCTGATTTGAGGAGCCTAGGTATTGAGGGTGAATGGAAGGGATTTGCCCAAGACAGGAACAGATGGCGAAAATATGTTGCTGCGGTAATGGTCTCTCGAGTCCGGTATGACCAGTGAGTTAGTTAGTTAGTTTAAATTTGAATCCCCCTCACATGCCATATTGACGTAGTATAAAGAAAGTAAGAACTGGTTCAAAGCTCCTACGTTTTAGTTTCACACGCAGACCGTAACGAGATATCTGCCAATAATGTCCGATCATAGCCGAAAAGATGCCAGTGACTTCCAATAAATCGTTTCAGGCAAATGCCGGGATGGTTGCCTCGAATGGGCACGGCCGACTTCCTGCCCCGTTCTTCCCTAATCCGATGGGACCGGTTACTTCGCTGTTTAGTCCACTCCACCAAACAAACCAACCAACCAACCAAACAGGAGATGCCAGATCTGCTACACTAACTACAGTTTTGGGGGACCCGGGGTAAGTATCTAATGTGAACCCCCTCCCCCCCCCCCCCAACCTGCGTATGTCCTGCATACCAACCCCATTCCTAACTCAACAATACGTCGCCCACTTATGATTTCTCACCAGTGCAGCATACTGCGACCAAGAAAAGCTGTAGAAGTTGTAGCACTGTCATTAAATACTGAGCAAATCGCAAAACTGTGCTCTATATTTCAAGTTCTACTGTGTGAATAATGGATGATGGTGGCGTTTTGGCGACGAGGTACAGCGTCACAACCCGCCTGGAAAGAGCGTCCTCGCTTGCTGTTGGCCGAGAAAAGCTCGACCATATAAGGTAGCACGAATTACCCGCGCAGTGATTGGCTGAAACGCTCGAGACAGAAACTCTTTTGTGGGAGCAGCCGTAGATAAGTGCGCGCGTTAGCCTAAGGCGGTCGCGAATGTGAAAGTGAGTTAACACACATTAATGTGATTACCTGTCATAAGCTTGAATAACCACCTTTTGAAGCGCGGACGTGCAGGGACAAAGTCAGTGAGGCTCTGGAAGGTGTCGACAGAGATGTGCAGCAAGGCCTATTCCAGTGATGTGGCCAGCAGCGCAAGGTTTAGTGTTTGAGGATCCATGGCACGAACAGCCTGATCGAGGTGTTCCCACAGGTTCTCGACTGGGTTTTAATCTGCGGAGTTTGGTGTCCAGGGGAGTACGGTAATCTTAGCTGGTGATCTCCCAACCACGGATGTACACTGGGGGCTTTGTGACACGGTGCATCTTCCGGCTGGTAGATGCCATCGTACCAAAGAAAAACAAACTGCATGTGGGGGTGGACACGGTTCTCAAAGCTAGACATATACTTGCGTTGATCCAGTGGACCTTCCAGGATCACAATGCCACGAAAACATTTCATAGACCTGTGGTCGGCAAACCGCTGCTCCAGGTCCACATGCGGCTCTTCGGTGCCCTATGTGTGACTCTTCGAGAAAATATCACATGCGAGCGCGAACGTACAGTCAGAACGGAACTTCGTGGCCTATGAAACTTGCTGGCAGGTTAAAACTGTGTGCTGGACCGAGAGTCGAACTCGGGACCTTTACCTTTCACGGGCAAGTGCTCTGCCATCTGAGCTACCCAAGCAGGACTCACGACCCGTCCTCACAGCTTTAATTCCACCAGTACCTCGTCTCCTACCTTCCAAGCTTCACAGAAGCTCTTCTACGCTCAGAAGTAATTTTCGTCCTCGTCGAGTCTGTTCTAAAGAAGCTGCGTTAGTTGGGGGTGCGGATTACTCGGGTCACTTCCACCAGCACTGCTCTTTCTGCTTGTGACATTGTCTTCCAAAGTGGGGAATGAATAATGTTTCTAAGCGAGAAGCGTGAGATAATTTTAACGTACTTATGTCCATGCAGTATGGAACACTGGGTGGAATATCTATTCCATTGCATAGTGTAAAGTATGGAAAAAAGTTCGCAATCTACTGAAAGAAGAAGGTAGTCATATGAATAATGAGCTAAGTCGGCATCATTTGGAAAGCGATTTAACAATGAAGCCCTAATAAATGACCAGGTGATGACAAGGTCAAACAAACTTGTGCAATAACAAATAAAAATACTGCTAGATGTGACTGTTTTTATTAATTTGTTGTTGCATACTTAGCTGGAGTGTGTGTCTGTCTCTGTATTTATGCGGGAGCTCTAAAGTGAAGATAAGTTGATTTTTAACTACTTTAATAATATTCTTGACTCATATTCAACTAAAAAAATTGCGTTCGCTGTTATTTCCTTATTCGGGCTTACATATTCATGCGAACATCATTTTCAAGGATGAAGCGTATCAAGAATAAACTGAGAACTCACCTTATTGCTGAAAACTCCGAATCTCATTTAAAATTAAAAACAACACACAAATCTGTTTCACCCAATCCTTATAATTAGTTTCAAGATCACTGTTCATATTAGTTTTTGTCGGTCATTCTCATGATTTAACTTTATGGATATCTCACAATCTAATTTTATCAATAAATAATTTCATTACTAAATATATGAAGTTTGACAACGTACCTAAAGTTCAACTAAGACTTAAAACTTTACTGGAAGTTCGTTAAAACAATTTTAGGAAGCATTGTGCAGTGAAACTAGGTGTAATGTACTGAGAAAGGTACGTTGAGATTGTTTGGACATACAGAGAGGATGAATGAAAGGCGGTTGATGAAACAAGTACACAAGACGACTGTGGATGAGAAAGTTCGAAGGTATCGACGTAATACGTATTATTTGTGGAGTAAATTCACGGACGTCATGTAGAAACCTTCTCAAGCAACTGGGTATACTAACTACTACCTCTCAGTATATTTACTCCTTAATGAAATTTGTCCTAAATATCTCTTTTTCCAACAAACAGCACTCTTCATACATACAATACCTGGAACAAAGATGATCTGCACAAGGACTTAAAAGCACTTACTTTAAATCAAAAAGGAGTCCACTATTCAGGAACACTCATCTTCAATAATTTGCCATCAAACTTAAAACATTTAGTTACAAATAAAGATGAGTTTAATAGGAGCCTGAAAGACTTACTAGTGGCCAACTCCTTCTACTCCGCTGACGAATTTTTTAATAGAAACAAATGATGTATTGTATCTATTCATACTATTAGTATTGTTATCTCAGCTTAAAAAAAAATGACATGTTCCACATCCACGAGGATCTCC
Source organism: Schistocerca americana (assembly GCF_021461395.2). Lineage (NCBI taxonomy): Eukaryota > Metazoa > Arthropoda > Insecta > Orthoptera > Acrididae > Schistocerca > Schistocerca americana. The sequence goes on along the minus strand of NC_060126.1, from coordinate 391,007,971 downwards.
TCAGAACGGATCTATGGAATGAAAAACTAATCTAATCTAACGACAGTTGCAGGAACACACACCCACTGGCCATCTGCCCTGTGGAGCATAAAAAGTGATTCGTCTGAAAAGGCCACCTGTCGCAGCTCTGCGACGTCCAGTTGTGGTATTAGGCTGCAAATTCCAGCCTTCATCGCCGATGAACAGTCCCCAGAATGGGTACTTCGTTCAAATGGCTCTAACAAGGAAACCTCCCCATCGCACCCCCCCTCAGATTTAGTTATAAGTTGGCACAGTGGACAGGCCTTGAAACACTGAACACAGATCAATCGAGAAAACAGGAAGAAGTTGTGTGGAACTATGAAAAAAATAAGCAAAATATACAAACTGAGTAGTCCATGCGTAAGATAGGCAACATAATGGATGCTCTGAACGCAGGAGCGCTGTGGTCCCATGGACAGTCGGCTCTCAGCCGTGCTAGCGTGCGGAGCTGCTCCGCGCGCCGTCCGACGCTCCGCTCTCGGCGGTGTTTACTTCCGCGTCGCGGTGTTTGTGTCTATGGAGTCCAGTACTAACGTACACCATGGCGCATTCGTACCGCCGTGCAACGATCAAAGTAACGTTTCAGGCCGAACATCCACGACTCAGAGCTATCGAAGTCGTACAGTTCCTACGTGAGGATCTACGTTTGAACCCCCAGGACGTAATCGGCAAACATTTTTCCATCACTGGAAGTGTTGTCTACATCAAGATGTCGACGGAGGAAATTTGCAATGACATAATTCACCGTCATGCCACCGGACTGAAATTTAAACACTCTGATCGACATATGGGAGCTGTGACGGTCGCCCATGCTGGATTCGGTCTCCGGACATTGCGGGTGTTTGAGCTCCCGTTCGAGGTGCCTCAGGATGTGGTCATTGCCGCTTTCCAACCATATGGCACCGTCTTGGGTCACGTCGCGGAGAAGTGGCAAACATTTACGACCTGCCCCGTATTAAATGGCGTCCGGCAAATAAAAATGACGAAACATGTCCCATCGTACCTGCTGATTGGCGGTGTGAGGGCCATCGTCATGTATGATGGACAGCCACGAACGTGCGCAGGATGTGGCCAGGAGGGACATGTACGTTCCGAATGCTTACACCGCCGTTTAATACAGACGCCGTTACGTGAAGAGACCCAGGCTTCGACGGTCACGTCCTTACCCATCACCTACGCCAAGGTTGCACAGGACCCCGTCGTACCAATCTCGATTGCGCCAGCAGCATCGTCAACGCCACCCGCCGCTGCACAACGCGCCGAGGACACAAGCACGGCGTCGCCTCCAGTGCTCGCTTCAGGACCGTCCGGTTTGCAGACCGAAACCGATGTTCCTGTTGGAACCATGGACGTCGACCTCGATGTCGTGCCGACGTCTGCCTTTGTCCAGACGGGTTCGGCGTCAGACGACGGGCGACCACATTCTGATTCAGAAGGCCACATCAGAAAACAGCGGTCGCCTCGCAAACACAGGAAACGACGACGAACGCCTTCCGATGACGCCCTTTCTCAGACGGCCCCACGAGATGTCGACCTGATGTCTGACGGTGATCTCCCACATTGCGTCCAGTCACGCGATGTGGCAGCAACAGGCGCCCCTCCTGTCACGCCTACTCTCCCAGCCAGGGACGTGTCCTCGCCGTTGTCAACGAATGATGACGGTGGTCCCCCTGTCACTCATGTTGCGGAATCCACAACACCCGTTCCGGAAGTACGTGACCGTCACATGTCCACGTCGTCAGCTTCCTGGGCCGATGACGTTGAAGAAGAAGTGGAACAGACTGCCAGCGTGTCTGCACAGGAGTCCACCTCGGCGACACTGGGGCTGGCGCCCCGCCAGTAATTATCACCACGGCGGGACCACCGGCGGGTCTCCACCTGCCGGCTACATCTACCGCACGTTCTGCAAATACTGAGGTTGGCCGTACACAGCAATATCGTATCGCCACGATGAATCTTGCCACCATTCGTGCCCCCCATAAACTGGCCATGTTCAGAGACACTATTTACTCTGCGGATGTGGATATAGCACTCTTACAAGAGGTGTCTGTGGCTGACTTCCTAGTTCCCACCGGATACAACGCCCATGTTTACCCCGCATCCGATACCGGTAGCGGCGTCGCCATCCTGCTACGCGACGGACTCCCTGCAGAGGACGTCATCTACCTCCCGACTGCGCGAGGTATGGCCCTCACACTGTTCGGCGTGCGTATTATTAATATCTACGCTCCGTCCGGCACTGGCCGCCGTCATGACCGACAAACTTTTTTTGCCGAAAGCGTCACACCCCTCTTCACCGGTCCGCAGGGCGATTTGGTACTCGGTGGGGATTTTAACTCGACACAAGAGCCCGCGGACCAACTCCCGCGACATTCCCCTTGTGCATCTCTCTCAGTGGTCATCGACCGTCTCCGACTTGTTGACACATGGAAGAAGCTCCACGGAATTCAACCGGGCTATACATTCTACACCTCTCACTCGTCAAGCCGCATAGATCGCATCTACGTTACCCGCTCCCTTGCTGATGGCACACGTCATACGGAAGTCTGGCCCTTGGCCTTTTCAGACCATGATGCGTACCTCTGTGACGTCACTCTCGCCCGACAGCAAGTGTGGCATAGTCGTGGTCTGTGGAAACTCAATGTCGCTCACCTGACCTCCTCAGACTGTCGCCGTATCGTCGAAGAAGCGTGGGCACGCTGCCACCATCGTCGAGAAGCCTATGATTCCACCTTATCATGGTGGCTCTCCTGTGCAAAGCCGACCCTCAGGAAGACTCTGATGAGTTATGGGAAGGAATTAAAGGCGTGGCAAACTAATACCCTGCACTTCTACTACACCATTCTACGTGACTGTACGACGATGCCTTTCTCGCCAGCCCGGCAGTCGATGGTCCATCGCACGAAGGCGCAGATCTCCTTGATCATGCGGCGTAACTTGGAAGGCACTGTAGTCCGTTCTCGAGCTTCTAATCAAATCCCTCAAGAACGTCCGTCGATGTACCACCTCCTTCAGGAAAGACAACGACGACGACGAGCTCTGATCCAAGTCCTCACTGATGTGGAAGGGCGCCGGCACGACACCCAACAAAGCATCGGTCGTGCTCTCCATGCTCATTTTGCGGGGCTCTAAGCAGCCGTACCGCATTCTGCAGCACTGGTCACAGAAGTCGCTCAGCTTACTATGAACACTCTTCTGGAGGATGCAGTGCATGACCTCCAAGACGACGTAACCACAGATGAAGTGGTAGACGCTATCAAGGCGGGTTCCGATAACAGATCTCCTGGACCTGACGGTATACCCATCGAATTTTATAAAAGTTTTCACTATTTGTTGGCTTCCACGTGGACGGCAATCGCACAAGAGCTGATGTCACCGATGACAGTGGTCCCGAGCGCCTTTCTAGAAGGAATTATTATCCCCGTACATAAACCGCGCGGGTTATCGAGGGTCCAGGACTATCGACCAATTACTTTGCTCAACAGCGACATGAAAATATTCACACGGCTACTGGCATCGCGACTCAAGAAGGTCGCACGTTACGTCACATCCTGCGACCAGACTTCCCTAGGAGGCGACAACAACATCCGTACGGCCCTTTGCCGTTACAGAGACATGATAGCATTAGCGCATCATCAGCGTCTCCCTGGCGCCTTGGCTTCACTGGACTTTAGCCAGGATTTCGACCGTGTTCACCACTTCTATTTACGGACAGTTCTTCAGAATATGGGTTTTCCTGGCGGTATTGTCACAGTGGTTATGCGCCTGTTGAGTAGTGCAACCTCTAAAATCATGTACAATGGTCGTCTTACACCGTCCCTGGTCATCGGACGATCTGTACGACAAGGATGCCCTCTTTCCACGATTTTGTATGCTTTCGCTTGGAACCCCTGCTCCAGGGCATGCGGCAACGTTTGGAAGGCATGGCTGTGCAAGGCCACCGTTTTTGTTGTACAGCCTACGCAGACGACATAGTACTATATCTGCGCAGTGAAGATGAAGTACGAGCAGCACTGACATGGGTGGCGACTTACGGAGAAGCGTCGGGGAGCTGCCTCAACGTGTCAAAATCCAAGGTCCTGCTCATTGGTGAGGGCTTGCCGGAGAGATGCACTGCCCCCTTTAGTGGCGCCGCCACCATACGGTGTCTTTGACTTGATTTCACAGCAGACCTGCGCCGCTCAGCGACTATCAATGGTAGACGCTTGCTACAGACAATCAGAGCAAATCTCGCAGATCACCGACTACGAGCTCTCGACGTTATCCAACGCGCGCAATACGTGAACATGTATCATGCTTCCCGTATATCACACGTGGCTCAAGTACTACCAGTCCCAAATCTCCTGGCGCGACGACTGTTGATGGCTTTCGGCTCCTTCGTCAGCTCGGGGATGTTATTCAAGGTGCAGTATGAATCCCTTTCACTGCCACGAGATCGTGGCGGGGTGGGACTCATCCACGTGCCGACTCGTGTCAAGGCACTATACGTCAGCTCCCAACTAAAACTTTGGCATCGTTGCCCGCAGAGCCTTACTACCCTCCTGCTTCACAACTTTGCACCGGCCTCCTTGTCCGCCCCAGTACTGGTATGGACCATTCCAACCCCATTTTATTACATCCAACGATTTTACCTGGAGTTCAGTTATATCTACCGGTCCTTACCACTTACACGTTTGTACCTCACGAAAACAGTCTCCGAATTGTTACAACAGTGCCGCCCGTCCAACCCCATCGAACGTAAGTATCCACAGTACGTGTGGCGACACATATGGAAGGCGATCCATGCGCGTTTTCTCGAATCAGACGTTCAATCAGCGTGGTACATCACCGTGAATGGCAAACAAGTTAACCGAGATCGTCTGCACCGCATCCATCTCGCCGATTCATCCCTCTGCACCCACTGTGGAGTGGATCACACGGATGTCCACCGGTTCCACTGTGGCACAGCGCTAGACGTCTGGACACTTGCGCGGCGAATTTTGGCGTTTCTTACTCGCCAGACACTGGCTCAGATCGACGTCCACATGCTTTTGTATCCCGATAAGACTTTCTACCCCTCCGCCAAAACTAACTCTGTGAATTGGATATGTGGCCACACGATCCGCTATCTTTTTACTTCTGGCGACAAGTCTACGATAGGATATTGGACTTATCTCAACGAACGACACTGCGTCCTGATACGCAACCCACGCTATAAACAATATTTTTCCAATTTCTTACGGAGCACTTTCGATGACCCACCTAGTAGCTGGAACGTCCAAGCCCTGAGAAGCTGAAAACTGTATAAACCGAACCGAACTAAATAGATCTGCTACCCAGAACCCACGCCTACGCCATGAGAAGACACGTTTGGACGAGCTGGCATGCTGTAGGCGGATACACTTCAGGAGCTCCTGTAAGAAGTGGACTTTAACTACAAGTCGCACGACGACTTAAAAAGCTTTTCCTTATTTATTCCTCACAATTTAAAAAAAGTAAAAAAAAGATGGATAGAGCGTCTGCCATGTAAGCAAGAGATCCCGAGTAAAAAAAAAAAAATGGTTAGCGTGAGCAGCTGCGGAACGAGAGGTTCTTGGTTCAAGTCTTCCTTCGAGTGAAAATTTTACTTTCTTTATTTTCGCAAAGTTATGATCTGTCCGTTCGTTCATTGACGTCTCTGTTCACCATAATAAGTTTAGTGTTTCTGTTTTGCAACTGCACCGCAAAACCGTGCGATTAGTAGACGAAAGGACGTGCCTGTCCAATGGGAACAGAAAACATTTGATCGCAATGTCATAGGTCAACCGATTCCTCCACAGGAAAACACGTCTGATATATTCTATACGACACTGGTGAAGGCATGTGCGTCACATGACAGGAATATGTTGTCGACCTACCTAACTTAACTCGTACGCTTGGCGAATGGGTAAAAAGGTTCTTCTCCATTGCCCGATTTAGGTTTTCTTGTGGATGTGATAATCAGTCCCAAAAAAGTGATGAAAACATTAGAGTTTGTCACATAAACTGCAACAAATGAATGCAACAGTTTCACAGTCGCACAGTTTTCCCTGTGCTCGGTCAATACATATGTTTTTAACGCTTTCAAATTTTTCCATGTGTAGACCGTCAAATCCTGCATATGTCCAAGCAAATCTGAACATGTCCTGGAATTTTGGAGAGCGAATTTGATTTGTGTGACTGCCTGAACTTTCATAATTGACACACGATCACGTAAACAATACTGCTCTGTGTACCTGTGCAGCTTCGCAAAATCATAGAATCTTTTCACAAAGTATTTCACTTGCCGAAAACTAAACACATCTAACGGTTGCACAAGAGGTGTCCAACCTGGAGGAATGGTAATCACGGACGGACGGACGGATAATTGTCTGAAAATAAGAAACTAAACTTTCCACTCGAGGGAAGACTTGAACGAAGGACCTCTCGCTCCGCAGCTGTTCACGCTATCCACGGGACCACGGCGCTTCTGAGATCACGTTCTCCTCGATGTTGCATATCTTCCGCATGGACTACTCAGTTTGTATATTTTGCTTATTTTTTTCGTAGTTCCACACAACTTCTTCCTGTTTTCTCGATTGATCTGTGTTCAGTGTTTCAAGGCCTATCCACTGTGCCAACTTATAACTAAATCTGAGGAGGGTGCGATGGGGAGGTTCCCTTATAAGCACTATGGGACTTAACATCTGAGGTCATCAGTCCCCTAGACTTAGAACTACGTAAACCTAACTAACCTTAGGACATCACACACATCCATGCCCGAGGCAGGATTCGCACCTGCGACCGTAGCAGCTGCGTGTTTCCGGACTGAGGTGCCTACAACCGCTAGGCCACAGCGGCCGGTCATGGGTGCATGAAAGAGGCACCTGCTGCAGAGGGCCATCCACTGCAACGTTGGCAGAACGGTCTTTGAGGAGACACTGGTGGTAGTCACTTGGCTTTTCTTGGTGCTTGCTCAACAGCTCTACATGTGTTCGGTCGTACACATCTCAGCAGCCGTCGTTCACACGTGTCGTCTACAGCTCGCGGTGCTCCACAGTTGCCTGACGCCCGTTTTGGATTGCGCCACTTGCCATATACGATATACTTTAGCCGCAGCTGTACGCGAATAATTTACAAAATTACCCGTTTCGTAAATGCTTCCACCCTTGGCACGAAAGGCAATGATCGTGCCCTTTTGGGCGTCAGATAAATCACTCCGTTTCCACGTTACGACAACGACTGCACTGTTGTCCGCTCCACCCCGACACGCTTTGTACACCCTCCGGTGGTAATACTGCCACTTGCTGTCTGTGAGTGGTGATTGTACGTTGACGTGGAACGTAAGTGGCGGTCACTTTAATATGACTGGACCGTGTAGATCTGACAGAAACTCAGCTACGGGTGGTGCAGAGTGGGATCACCAGTTTTAAGTCACTGATTACTTCTTATTTCTCTTGTACCTTTTTTGTGTCGCATTGGTGCACAGTCGGCATATTATTAAAGGATTTAGCATGGTTAGTTTATGCGGTGGCTGGTTGCCCTTTCTGTCGCCGTCCAATTATCACACCGCGATGGAAGATGTGTACACCAAACTGTCTACATGCAGTGTTATTCATGTGAAAGTCAGCGAAAAATTTCTAAATCTTTGCCAATCGTGTAAATGAGGTGGGACTTGAGTACCTGCCCAGCGTTTAATTAGTAGGATGTGGGAAACCGCCTAAAAACCACGTCCAGGGTGGCCGGCACACCGACCTCGTCGTTAATCCATCTGACGGATCGATCCGGAACCGGCGTAGCTCCCCTTACCAGAAGCAGTGCTTTAATACGATATATATAGGAACCTTCCAGGCGCCCAAAACGAGGGATAGGGACAAAGTGAACAGGGGTTTGCAAACCGAGGCCTGGACACCTTATCCTGTTGTTACCCTCCAGGAACCAAGCAAAGCGTAGGGAACGTGGAGTAGAGGTGTAATGAACAACGTTTATTTATTTATTTTCTTTTTCTTCCTTTTTTTGTTTTTATTTATTAACATTTATATCACCGAGAATAGCAGGGAACCGGCGTCGCGAGGAGGAGGGAGCAACAAGACTTCAGACTCATTGAGACTATCAACGTATATATTGTATGCGTACTCCGGGCCTTACGAATTCAGAACCACCACAATTATTATTCTTATGGTTTTTAACTAACTGCCCATTTTTTTATATTGGCCACCTAGTATGGTATTACACTTTTAAAAAAAATAGACATAAGGAATTGCTTATCAAATGTTGAGCACCCCACACTCTTCACATCTTGTACACGTCATCCGGCCTCTGGCGATTCTCGCGCCACTGCGTGAGCGCTTTCCGGGTTTCGGCCATCCAGGCCGTGTCCACTGCCACGCGGCTCCTCTCAACTGGCACGGTATGTTCTGATATGTTTAGATGGCCCTAATTCCGCTGTTTGTTCATGCTAATGTTCCGCTCTTCGTCGTTCGTGTTTATTGGAGTTTTATCAGCATCGTATTTTATTTTTATTTTCTAGGTCATTGCCGCTCCCATCATTTAAAAAAAATTTTTAAAAACGTTTTTAAAATTCAGCTACCGCTTTCACCAGATGACGGTATATTGGACGTGAATGGTGGGGAGTGGCTACAGGGCAATGTTCAACGTTACTATATTATAAATAGCGTATGTGAGTACTCTCTTGTTTCATTAAAAAAACTGGCTATTGAAAAGTTTAATTTACACCTCGGAATTGGGGGATAGAATAGTTTATATGAGCTCTTATTATATTATTTTTTGTACAGATTTCCTGAGGATGCACCAATAATTGGTGCGAAACCGGTCGCAGATTTAATAAAAATCAATCATACAGCCAGTTCTTTGTAAAAATGTCGAAGTTTGGCTGTGGTTGCCCGCCCTACAAAATAACATAATAACGTATAGTTTGACCGAGAAGAACACTTCGATGACCAGAGAATATATCGGTTCTAAGTGTGGAAGAGGCGGGCCCTGTTTAAAGTCAACGTTTATTGCGATGTGACTCGACTGTCAACAATGCAGGGGTCTCTGCAACTGTCTCTACCGTTGCTCAGCAACAGTTTGAGACGAGACAACCGGCGAGCAACGTGAATGTATCCGTCCCCAGTCAGCAATATATTAAGAAAACCGTAAAACGCAATAAGAGCACGGAGCAGCGATAACAATTAGAAGGTAAGTCACGAACCAACATGTGCATCAAAACTACAGTCATCAAATCGATTGCACCATTCTACGGACGCATAATATAAATTCTCATAAGCATCTATGAGTACGTTTAATGAATGTAGAGATCTTTTGACATTGCAGTTATAATCAGGGAAACTTGAGTTTGCTAACAAGTCATCCGAACTGTTTATCACGCTTTATCTGGGGCATTTTATGTTAGAGAAACATGTACTATTTTATAATTTGTAATTACAGGAAAGGCGGAGTACTATGGTGAGTTCATAATTAGCCTTGAACATTTTTTCATTTTCTGGATTCCACTTTCTTGTCTTACTTTTTGTTCTGTTCCATGCAATTTTTATGAAAGTGCATGTATTTGTAAAACAGTGTACTCATAATCTGGAGAACGGCGCGGTGGTTCGAATTCTCATCCGACCATCCAGATCCAGATTTAATTTGTTTTCTCTAAATTGTTTAAAACGAATGACGGGATAGTTCCTTTGAAAGGGCACAGCCGATATGGTTTCCTTTCCTTCCCTAATTCGAGCTTGTGCTCCATTTCTAATCATCTTGTCATTATCGGGAAAATAGATGTATTTTGATTTTATGATCACTTTGCATATAATTTTACAATTCATTATGTAACGTAATTTAGCTTTGCAATCCTCCACGTCCATTGATGCTCATTCTGCGTCATTTCCTAGTTCTTTTTGTAGCCAGGGTCTTTGAAGCACTTAATTTACGGCCGTTAATTTCATAGGACAACCCATTTGAAAGTAAGTACCCTTATGTCTATGTTACGGAATATCTTATTTCTCCTTTCAAGTCAAGTGTGTTATGAAGATCTTTCGGATCTAAATTTCGCAAACACTTCTTGAAGTACTCAATTCTGTCATAGTTTTAGACACAACACTTTTTCTCATCTGCAGATGTAATAATTGACTGGTCTACGAAGCCTAATGCAGATTGACCTCTGATGTGAGTGAATGAGGTAACTGATTCACATATCACTACCTATGAATGATTTCCATAACCAATTCTAATTAGGTTAACAAAGAGAAGTATTTCAACTGACTGATCAATTTCACATATGTTTACGTTTCATCTTTCCTTTTTAATTATTTCTTGTTGTCTCCGTATCTGTCTTTCACGCACCTTTGTCTCGAATTCATGGCTACTGTATTACACAAATTGCCGACTTATAGTAGCAGCTCCCTATGCGCGTTGAATGATGTGTGAGTTCTACGAAACCTCTTAGGCCAAGTACTGACCGTTGGAGCTTCGAAGGAAGGGAAAGAGGAAACGCTAGCTACCCGGTGAAGGCTGAGGCATGTACTGGCATTCATCTGTGAAACGCTGGGCAGTCAATTTGATAACTTGATTGTAATGACGCAGACCCACACTTGGTGTAGTGAGATCGCTTCAATGCAGCATAACCTGCGTCATAGAGGAGTTCAATGTCTACCTCTCATATTTTGCATTTAGGAATGTCTTTTGCTTTGATTCCTTGCTTTTAATTATCTTTTAACACTAAATGACAGTGCAAATTCTAAACGCGGTGTTACTGAAGCAAACAATTTTTCCATTATTCTAGCTCTTGATTAATGCTTCGCATTGTAAATTCGCTCCCTATTATACACTGAAGAGCCAAAGAAACTGCTCCACATGCCTAATATTTGGTAGGGCCCCCGACAGCACGCAGAAGTGCCGCAACACGAAGTGGCATGGACTCGAGTAATGTGTGAAGTAGTGCTGGAGGGAACTGACACCATAAATCCTACAGGGCTGTCTACAAATCCGTAAGAGTACGAAGGGGTGGAGATCTCTTCTGAACAGCACGTTGCAAAGCATCCCAGATATGATCAATAATGTTCATGTCTGGCGAGTTTCGTGGCCAGCAGAAGAGTTTAAAATCAGAAGAGTGTACCACTCTGTAGCAATTCTGGACGTGTGTAGTATCGCATTGTCCGGCTGGAATTGCCCAAGTCCGTCGGAATGCGCAATGGACATGAGTGGATCCAGGTGGTCAGACGGGATGCTTACGTACGTATCACCTGCAAGAGTCGTATCCAGACGTATCAGGGGTCCCATACACTGCAACTCCACACGACCCACACCATTACAGAGCCTCCACAAGCCTGAACAGTCCCCTGACGACATGCAGGTTCCATTGATTCATGATGTTGTCTCTATACACGTACACGTCAATCCGCTCGAAACAATTTCAAACGAGACTCGTCCGGTAAGGCAACCTGTTTCCAGTCACCAACAGTCCAATGTCGGTGGTGTTGACGGATACAGGCGAGGCGTAAAACTTCGTGTCGTACAGTCATCAAGGGTACACGGGTGGACCTTCGGCACCGAAAGCCCATACCGATGATATTTCGCTGAATGATTCGCACGCTGACACTTGTTTATGGCCGAGCATTGAAATCTGCAGCAATATGTGGAAAGGTTGCGCTTCTGTCACGCTGAACGATTCTCCTCAGTCGTTGTTGGTCCCGTTCTTGCAGGATATTTTTCTGATGTCGGAGATTTGATGTTTCACCGAATTCCTACTATTCACGGTGCACTCGTGAAATGGTCGTACGGGAAAATTCCCACTTCATCGCTACCTCGAAGATGCTGTGTCCCATCGCTCGTGCGCCGACTAAAACAGCACATTCAATCAAACACTCTTAAATCTTGATAACCTGCCATTGCAGCAGCAGTAACCGATCAAGCACTTCGCCAGACACTTGTTGTCGTATATAGGCGTTGCCGACCTTAGTGCCGTGTTGTGCCTGTTAACGTATCTCTGTATTTGAATACGCATGCCCATACTTGTTTCTCTGCCGCTTCTGTGTATATTATTTAATGCCATCTAAAGTTGTGCCACGTGTTTAACATTTTACTTCTCACAGAGTTGCTTTGCGTGAGCTCATATGGTCTTTGTCTCGAATCCGTGGGTTCTGAATTTCGCACACTATATGTGTACACGCTTTTATGTTTCTGGTAAATGTTCTAAACATGTTGGAGCGTCGTAGAGCTCGTGGAAGTGAATTTTACTCTCCCCTGATTTATAGGCAGTTTCCTATTCGGCCTCTGTCCATTCGGCTTGTGCTTTTGAAATTTATTAGTAATAGTTTCTTACGTAAAACAGATATTCTTTCTAAGCAAGTGAAGGTTTGTATTACTACTCGAAAGGTACTGTGTCTATCATGGCACCGTTTGTTTCATAATAGCAAACAGATCGTTGAGCTGTTTTGGTGGATTTGCCAATTTGTTGGTGAATATGACGTTTCTTCGTACCGTACGCCCTGGTGGCATTAATATTTTGTAGTCAGTGTCTATCTGTACTGTCCGCTTTTCTTCCCGATCAATAACAAATATTTAACTGTATTTTCCGTCAGTGCTTGACAGAACATGAGAACAATACGAAACAGAAACATTTTCATAAGTTCACTTGTCAACTGACAATTGCATAAGAAGCTGAAAGGTTATTCGTGACCACATAAATAATATTTTTCGGATCATTGGGAAGTTTTTCTTATTTAACATTAATAGCAACTGATTTTGTGAAATCACTTCATCTAAAAGCTTTGACTGGCCTGTTGAATGTATTCGTATTACATAAAATCTGTCTGTTCGACTACACCAGTTCTCCTTGATAATCCTGTTAATTATTAACCAGAAATGTTATCTCCTTTGCAGTATTTTCAATGGCTGCAGGTCTTGTGTATTCATTTAATTAACTAAGTGTGAAATTGCCTTCACATCGAGACACTGAGGTCTGTGTTACAGAAAGAGAGAAGTGAAATGTTCATTGCACGTCACAGCACGAACACGGACACAAGTCGCTACTTTTGATTTCAGCTGGTAGTCGTCGGTAGGAGCTTTGCAGTTACAACGATTCCAGATGAGTCGAGTAACGACAAAAATGTAAAACAGGAATGTAAAACATGGAGGGAAGGTGTATGGACAGTCACATTATTTTCCATGCACTACGTTCATGACAATGTGCATTAACTTTTGTGGGTTCAGCAACTTGTTCATGAATGCATGCAGGTGCCTTATTTAACTTTTGCAGTGGTCAGTATTGTCAAGTGCGTTCTTCTTCATTGTTTTTATTTTTTCGTATTGGTCATACAGCAGTAACACTGATTCCTTTTTGGCTTAACAGTTTTACAAGTGTGGTTCTTGATTTTCAATGGACTTGCGAGAAAGTATACCTTATTACCAGAATGAGATTTTCCCTCCGCGGTGTGTGCGCTGGTTTGAAACTTCCTGGCATATTAAAACTATGAGACTCGAGCTCGGGACCTTTGCCCTTCGCGAGCAAGTTCTCTACCAACTGAGCCACCCAAGCACATCTCACGCCCCGTCCTCTCAGCTTCACTTCTCTGCCAGTACCTCGTCTCCTACCTTCCATACTTACCAGAAGCTCTCCTGCGAACACCGTATTATAATATTCTGCTGCATAGCATTCATGTTGAGAAAAGTGTAACTTCAAATTCATTCGTTTCACGTGTGGCCTAAGTAATGATTACAGAAACAAACAAAAAACAAAGAAAACTTCCAATCTCCTCGCCTATTTAGTGTAGAACACACGCCAAAATTTGTGTTTTTGGGCCTCATAGTCGCCCAGTGGCAGGGTTACTGATCTAGGAAGAAAGATCCTCAATTTCTTGCAACGACTAACATCTCATACAAGTTGTTCAGACAAAGGTCTAATTTTCCCCACAATTGTTCAACTGTGTAAGAACATATATCTCCGAACGTTGAATTCTTGTCCATCAGACACACCTTTTTTGTTAGCTCACAATGTAAAATATTAGTCACTGTCTTAAAAGAGCAGTCTCTTCTCTTTGGAGCCCTGTAGATGACGTAATACAGATACCAGGCTGTTATGTTATCGTGGGTTAAGACATAGTGTAAATGGTAATAATATTTTATTATTTATCGGTTTCGACTTCATGTAGAAGTCATCTTAAGTGGATGACCACAACCTGGCTGCTACTGGCGGCTCCTCGAATGCTCACGTGCCAGCAGGATGCTGCCCCCGAAAGGCAAGGACTCGAGTTCGAGTCTCGGTCCGGCACACAGTTTTAATCCGCCAGGAGGTTTCAACCTAGGAAATTTTGTTGAAATCTTTATCCCTTTCTCAGATTCAGAGGTTCAAAGTTACCCTACTTGTACACGTAAAATACGCAAGTAAAAATTAAATAAAATGATTGGTGACGGTTATACCTATGATAAACCCGTGATTTGATTAAATTGACGGATATAAATGTGAATGAATGAATGTATGGATGAATGCTGCATTTGCGTAAATTCATAGGAGGTTTCTCAAGAAACTCCAAAAAGCGTTCTTCACTATTTTTTCGCCTTCAACAGCAGAGCAAACCCCAGACACCAAGAAAGCTATGCACAGTAAAAGGCTGTAACTTTTACGATAAATTACTACGATTTCAGTCTAGAACAACCCTCAAAATTTTCTAATATCTTCATCCGTTTCCGAGATACGGGGGTTCAAATTTATCCTACACGTGCACGTAAAATACGCAAATAAAATGCTGCGTAGGACGCGAAAACGTTGTTTATAAAGCAACGTAGCACAGATAAAAACGATTTAAAGAGTCTCTGTTATCATCAGAAAGGTTCTGCAATCTCCACGATATAGTACTGAAGCACATGCAAACCTTTTGCGCAGGTAAAATTCTATCTCAAGTGTAAAATTAGTTTTGCGTTATTTCATTTTCACATACGTAAGCTGTCAAAATTTTACCGACCCATCAGGTTCCATATGAGTGACATGCCCTGCTGTGACAGGGAAAAGGAAGGGACCAGCAGAAAAATGCTTCTGTCAGAACACAAAAAGGCGAATATGTGCACCTTCGTTAAAAGACACTGACTGAGATGTGGGCTACCAGCTGCCTCATTCCACCTTCCTCAGCACCTTCAAAAATTTCCGCAAAAATATTAGCAAGCGAATATAGAGAGGAGGAGATATTGACAGCGGGAAAGAGACAGAGAAGTAATAAATACTGAAAGATTGTAGACAGTGTTTGTAGTACTGGAAGAGCGAAGTAGACAATGGCAGTGTGAGAGAAAGAGAGGGACACAGTGGCAGTGGAACACATCTGACAGTGAGAGAAGTGTTGCAGAAGAGTGAAGGGGAGAGTGCTCGCCAAGGTGGTTGGGGGAGGGAAGGAGGTAGGAGGGGGGCAGGAACAAAGAGAATGTTGAAGTGGGTGAGAGCCAATGAGAATGAGAGATAGTCTGTGACACTGACAACGAGGAAGTGATAAATGGTGAAAGTGAGGAGAGACAGCAGCAGTGGGGGCGAATGGATGAGGTAGTAGCAGTAACAGAGAACAAGAGGGAGACAGTGACAGGGATGGGAAACAGTAGCAGCAGGACAAAATGGAGGCGAGTATGGGTCTGAGACAGGAGACAGTGACAGAGAGACGCAAAGGGATAATGACAATGAGTTGTGCTGAATGAGTGAGTGACAAAGGGAAATTGGCAGTGGATGGGTATGAGAGGCATATAGGGATAGACTAGCGGTTGTCAGCGAGTTACAGGTAAGGCAGCTTGGTGGAGAGTGAGAGGTGAGATGCATGTTAAAAAAACTGCGAATATATTCCCATGCCAATATTTTTGCGAACATTTTTAAACGTGCTGAGAAAAGCAGAATGAGGCAGCTGGTATCCCACTTTTCAGTCCGAGTCTTTATAAAGAGAAGAATATTCACCGTTTTGGTGCTCAGATAGGAGCATTTTTCTGCTGATATTCTATGTTCATCTTCTTTGACCCTACAGTTGGCTCCTGTGAAGAATGTTGTAATAGCTGAAACCTGTAGAGAATAAACATACAGCTGCACAGCTGACGGCATTAACACGTTTTTTTGAGAATAAACTTTTATCTAACGTGCTTATTTTGTGCCTACCTGTTGCGCACTGGTTTGTATCTGATGCAATCAATTATTGCTTGAAAAGCGGTGTGCTTCAAATCGAAGCATCCTGGCGTACGGCACAATAGAAACACTTTTAATCCTCCATTCTGTGTGAAATTTGAAAACAAGGCTATAGTAATTTCTGGATCCGTTTCGCACTGACTGTCTGCAGCACTGGCAGCACTTTGAAAAATCAGGTTATCCTCGATTATAAGGAAAATAAGTGGGCGATGTTCTAATTCCCATCCACCTATCTGGATTTTGGTTTGCCTTTGTAAAATGATGCTGACGAATTCCTTGCTCATCTTTGTCCAATCCGCATTTGTATGCCGTCTCTAATGACCTCGTCGCCGACAGGGCTTAAAGCATTCTGTCTTCGTCTTGTAAATAAAAAAAGGTCACCTTTTCTTTTGTAGATGTACAATCACACTTCACTCACATTTTTTTTGTCTTGTTCAAGAACACTTTCTAAATGGTTGCGTTTTATCACTATCTTGTATTGGCGTTTTGTTTGTACTTTTCAAAATATTCTTAAACAATGTTTCCACAATCAAGTTTTCCATCAGGATTGCCTCATGACCCGAAAATCAGTTTGTGAGGTATTTTGGGGTCTGGAATATTTATTGGGCGTGTATTTTAGCCACCAAGAATGACAAATAGTGTTGCCTCCAGAAGAACGTGTTGTAAACGCGAAGGCGATATTTTTGGAGTATTTTGCGCTTGTCCCGCTTGAAGCTTACACAAAGAACTTCTCACAAATTATTGGTAGGTCTCCACAGTTAATTAAAAGCTGCTAAGCATTGAAGAGTTTTGCTGCTGTACGAGTAAATAAGGATATCACTAATCACAGAGTGATTCTAAGATCATCGAATTTCTATACTCGTATCTACATAACTAAAAAATTCATAACAACTGTGATTCAGATAGCTAAATATTCAGAACACGTGTAACAACATAGTGTATCCGACTCAATCGTGACTCATTTTTATGGCGTATCTCTATGCTACGCACTATCTAACATATTTATGTCACTTCAGCATCGCAAGGATTTTGCATGAAAGAAATGGCACCGTCACTTGCATCATAGAAAAGAATGAACGTATTAGTGACAAGACAAAAGAGAATCTTCAATTCATTTCGTGACAGTAACTTCGAAGTTGAAAATAAGTGCCTCCGTGGCTTCGTCATTGAGAAACGAGAAATAACAGCATGCATAAGTTGTCGCAGATAATTAAACGAAGGCCTGTGACAGGAGTTTCTCCATAGTTCATCTCTCGGTAATTATCTGCAGGTCAGGAACGACGCATAGCTGTTGCCAAGAGGTG
This sequence comes from Schistocerca americana, assembly GCF_021461395.2. Lineage (NCBI taxonomy): Eukaryota > Metazoa > Arthropoda > Insecta > Orthoptera > Acrididae > Schistocerca > Schistocerca americana. Next base: position 390,990,517 of record NC_060126.1, on the reverse strand, counting down.
TCTTGCCAATTCACGTTGTCATCTCCAGCAAGTGTCCTAGAATGAGGAATCATTCAATAATTATCAATAACAACACACCGTCGCTCTACACAAAAACTCAGCTCACCCAAGAGCATGACACGTCTAACATGTCACATTCATTTCGATGAATACTAACGGCGAACCATCTGCATTGTGCCCAGGGCTGTAATTGACTCCAGAACCCATTGACGAACATGAAACTGATTTTAGTGTACATTACCAGAGATTTGGCTTATCGTTCTTCATTTGGATATCCTTCCTGTTGCAACACTTCAGCAAATTCTAATCAGATACATTTCCTGATTATTTCCTCACGTACTAAAAATGTATCTTTTCCTTAATGGGGGCGACCATAGTGGCCGAGCGGTTCTACGCTCTTCAATCTGGAACTGCGCGACCGCTACGGTCGCAGGTTCGAATCCTGCTTCGGTCATGGATGTGTGTGATGTCCTTATGTTAGTTAGGTTTAAGTAGCTCTAAGTTCTAGGGAACTGATGACCTCAGCAGTTAAGGCCCATAGTGTTCGGGGCCATTTGAACCATTGGAAACTTATTGGTGCCGTCTTCACACAGAGAACATAGGAATTAGCAAATCTGGCAATATTATACTGGCTTAAATAAAGCTTCTATCCCCATCGATGAAGACAAAATCATATCGTGAACCATACACACGTTTTTCTTGATGAAATGGAAGCAATTTCATGAAACGACTATTTGCCTTTCCCATTGTTGTTGTTGTTGTTGTGGTCTTCAGTCCTGAGACTGGTTTGATGCAGTTCTCCATGCTACTCTATCCTGTCCAAGCTTCTTCACCTCCCAGTACCTACTGCAACCTACATCCTTCTGAATCTGCTTAGTGTATTCATCTCTTGGTCTCCCTCTACGATTTTTACCCCCCACGGTGCCCGCCAATGCTAAATTTGTGATCCCTCGATGCCTCAAAGCATGTCCTACCAACCGATCCCTTCTTCTAGTCAAGTAGTGCCACAAACTTCTCTTCTCCCCAATCCTATTCAATACCTCCTCATTAGTTACGTGATCTACCCACCTTATCTTCAGCATTGTTCTGTAGCACCACATTTCGAAAGCTTCTATTCTCTTCTTGTCCAAACTAGTTATCGTCCACTTTTCACTTCCATACATGGCTACACTCCATACAAATACTTTCAGAGACGACTTCCTGACACTTAAATCTATACTCGATGTTAATAAATTTCTCTTCTTCAGGAACGCTTTCCTTGCCATTGCCAGTCTACATTTTATATCCTCTCTACTTCGACCATCATCGGTTATTTTACTCCCTAAATAGCAAAACTCCTTTACTACTTTAAGTGTCTCATTTCCTAATCTAATTCCCTCAGCATCACCTGACTTAATTTGACTACATTCCATTGTCCTCGTTTTGCTTTTGTTGATGTTCATCTTATATCCTCCTTTCAAGACACTGTCCATTCCGTTCAACTGCTCTTCCAAGTCCTTTGCTGTCTCTGACAGAATTACAATGTCATCGGCGAACTTCAAAGTTTTTACTTCTTCTCCATGAATTTTAATACCTACTTAGAATTTTTCTTTTGTTTCCTTTACTGCTTGCTCAATATACAGCTTGAATAACATCGGAGGAAGGCTACAACCCTGTCTCACTCCTTTCCCAACCTGCTTCCCTTTCATGCCCCTCGACTCTTATAACCGCCATCTGGTTTCTGTACAAACTGTAAATAGCCTTTCGCTCCCTGTATTTTACCCCTGCCACCTTCAGAATTTGAAAGAGAGTATTCCAGTTAACATTGTCAAAAGCTTTCTCTAAGTCTACAACTGCTAGAAACGTAGGTTTGCCTTTTCTTAATCTTTCTTCTAAGATAAGTCGTAAGGTCAGTATTGCCTCACGTGTTCCAACATTTCTACGGAATCCAAACAGATCTTCCCCGAAGTCGGCTTCTACCAGTTTTTCCATTCGTCTGTAAGGAATTCGCGTTAGTATTTTGCAGCTGTGATTTATTAAACTGATAGTTCGGTAATTTTCACATCTGTCAACACCTGCTTTCTTTGGGATTGGAATTATTATATTCTTCTTCAAGTCTGAGGGTATTTCGCCTGTCTCACACATCGTGCTCACCAGATGGTAGAGTTTTGTCATGACTGGCTCTCCCGAGGCCATCAGTAGTTCTAATGGAATGTTGTCTACTCCTCTACTCCCGGGGCCTTGTTTTGACTCAGGTCTTTCAGTGCTCTGTCAAACCCTTCACGCAATATCTTATCTCCCATTTCGTCTTCATCTACATCCTCTTCCATTTCCATAAGATTGTCCTCAAGTACATCGCCCTTGTATAAACCCTCTATATACTCCTTCCACCTTTCTGCCTTCCCTTCTTTGCTTAGAACTGGGTTGCCATCTGAGCTCTTGATATTCATACAAGTGGTTCTCTTCTCTCCAAAGGTCTCTTTAATTTTCCTGTAGGCAGTATCTAGTAGGCCTTTCCCATGTGCCTATCAAAATAACGGAAACTATAGAGTCGAAGAAAATTAATTCGGCTTTGTCTCATGTTCATCCCGTGGCACTGCCGTGATACACCCAGAAAGTTCTTACACGACTTGCGATTTTTTTCTGGAGGAACGCGTAACAGATATCATCCAGTATAGAGCTTTGTTAAGTTAAAGACAATGGGAGAGTTGAGGAATGAAATGAGTAATAACGTCACGATGGTCATTTGCTCTTAACGAAGATTATGTAGCCGGCCGCGGTGGCCGTGCGGTTCTAGGCGCTCCAGTCCGGAGCCGCGTTGCTGCTACGGTCGCAGGTTTGAATCCTGCGTCGGGCAGGGGTGTGTGTGATGTCCTTAGGTTAGTTAGGTTTAAGTAGTTCTAAGTTCTAGGGGACTGATGACCACAGCAGTTGAGTCCCATAGTGCACAGAGCCATTTGAACCATTTTGAAGATTATGTAGGCTATCGTCAACAGCTGCCTTTTTAATCTAATAAGATGCGACAAGCAGCTCGAGCAAATTTTACCCAAGGATATCGTTGAGAGATAAGTACATCAGACAGAGAAAAACTGTCATTCCCCAGGAGATATCACCACTGCAATCTTAATAGTGGCGTAAATTCTGTGAGGAAGAGAGTCAAAAAGTCTCTTCAGGAATGTCATGGGCAGCCGAATCCACTCCCACTCAATGACGATTACTGTCTGCAGAACTTTCAAATTGTGGGTATGTTGATTCGTACGTTTCATAACGCTTGCAAATAGTTCCAGACATGTTCTTTGTGTTTAAATAAAACTACGTCCAGCAGGCCACAGGAGGTCTAACGGTAGCGACCGATCGCCGTGTCACCCTCAGCCGACAGGCCTCACTCTGTGAGGATACGGAGGAGCATGTGGTCAGCACACCGCTGGATAAACAGAGAGGTGCGGTTAGCAGTGTTAGCAATGAAGTAAATGGCGAGAATGAATTAGCGGAAGTAAATAATTGGCTTGCGCTAAGTAATTGGACCCCCCCATGAACCATGGACCTTGCCGTTGGTGGGGAGGCTTGCTTGCCTCAGCGATACAGACAGCCACACCGTAGGTGCAACCACAATGGAGAGGGGCAGCAGCCTTTTCAGTAGTTGCAAGGGCAACAGTCTGTGTGATTGACTGATCTGGCCTTGTAACATTAACCAAAACGGCCTTGCTGTGCTGGTACTGCGAACGGCTGAAAGCAAGGGGAAACTACGGCCGTAATTTTTCCCGAGGGCATGCAGCTTTACTGTATGATTAAATGATGATGGCGTCCTCTTGGGTAAAATATTCCGGAGGTAAAATAGTCCCCCATTCGGATCTCCGGGCGGGGACTACTCAAGAGGATGTCGTTATCAGGAGAAAGAAAACTGGCGTTCTACGGATCGGAGCGTGGAATGTCAGATCCCTTAATCGGGCAGGTAGGTTAGAAAATTTAAAAAGGGAAATGGATAGGTTAAAGTTAGATATAGTGGGAATTAGTGAAGTACGATGGCAGGAGGAACAAGACTTCTGGTCAGGTGACTACAGGGTTATAAACACAAAATCAAATAGGGGTCATGTAGGAGTAGGTTTAATAATGAATAGGAGAATAGGAATGCAAGTAAGCTACTACAAACAGCATAGTGAACGCATTATTGTGGCCAAGATAGATACGAAGCGCACACCTACTACAGTAGTACAAGTTTATATGCCAACTAGCTCTGCAGATGACGAAGAAATTGAAGAAATGTATGATGAAATAATGGAAATTATCAGATGGTGAAGGGTGATGAAAATTTAATAGTCATGGGTGACTGAAATTCGGTAGTAGGAAAAGGGAGAGAAGGAAATGTAGTAGGTGAATATGGATTGGGGCTAAGAAATGAAAGAGGAAGCCACTTGGTAGAATTTTGCACAGAGCACAACTTAATCATAGCTAACACTTGGTTTAAGAATCATGAAAGAAGGTTGTATACATGGAAGAACCCTGGAGATACTAAAAGGTATCAGATAGATTATATAATGGTAAGACAGAGATTTAGGAACCAGGTTTTAAATTGTAAGACATTTCCAGGGACAGATGTGGACTCTGACCACAATCTATTGGTAATGACCTGTAGATTAAAACTGAAAAAACTGCAAAAAGGTGGGAATTTAAGGAGATGGGACCTGGATAAACTGAAAGAACCAGAGGTTGTACAGAGTTTCAGGAAGAGCATAAGGGAACAATTGACAGGAATGGAGGAAAGAAATACAGTAGAAGAAGAATGGGTACCTTTGAGGGATGAAGTAGTGAAGGCAGCAGAGGATCAAGTAGGTAAAAAGGCGAGGGATAGTAGAAATCCTTGGGTAACAGAAGAAATATTGAATTTAATTGATGAAAGGAGAAAATATAAAAATGCAGTAAATGAAGCAGGCAAAAAGGAATACTAACGTCTCAAAAATGAGATCGACAGGAAGTGCCAAATGGCTAAGCAGGGATGGCTAGAGGACAAATGTAAGGATGTACAGGTTTATCTCACTAGGGGTAAGATAGATACTGCCTACAGGAAAATTAAAGAGACCTTTGGAGATAAGAGAACCACTTGCATGAACATAAAGAGCTCAGTTCTAAGCAAAGAAGGGAAAGCGGAAAGGTGGAAGGAGTATATAGAGGGTCTATACAAGGGCGATGTACTTGAGGACAATATTATGGAAATGAAAGAGGATGTAGATGAAGACGAAATGGGAGATACGTTACTGCGTGAAGAGTTTGACTGAGCACTGAAAGACCTGAGTCGAAACAAGGCCCCTGGAGTAGACAACATTCCATTGGAACTACTGACGGCCTTGGGAGGGCCAGTCCTGACAAAACTCTACCATCTGGTGAGCAAGATGTATGAAACAGGCGAAATACCCTCAGACTTGAAGAAGAATATAATAATTCCAATCCCAAAGAAAGCAGGTGTTGACAGATGTGAAAATTACCGAACAATCAGTTTAATAATCCACAGCTGCAGAATACTAACACAAATTCTTTACAGACGAATGGAAAAACTGGTAGAAGCCGACCTCGGGGATGATCAGTTTGGATTCCGTAGAAATACTGGAACACATGCGGCAATACTGACCTTACGACTTATCTTAGAAGAAAGATTAATGAAAGGCAAACCTACGTTTCTAGCATTTGTAGACATAGAGAAAGCTTTTGGCAATGTTGACTGGAATACTCTCTTTCAAATTCTGAAGATGGCAGGGGTAAAATACAGGGAGCGAAAGGCTATTTACAATTTGTACAGAAACCAGATGGCAGTTATAATAGTCGAGGGACATGAAAGAGAAGCAGTGGTTGGGAAGGGAGTAAGACAGGATTGTAGCCTCTCCCCGACGTTATTCAATCTGTATATTGAGCAAGCAGTAAAGGAAACAAAAGAAAATATCGAAGTAGGTATTAAAATCCATGGAGAAGAAATATAAACTTTGAGGTTCGCCGATGACATTGTAATTCTGTCAGAGACAGCAGAGGACTTGGAAGAGCAGTTGAATGGAATGAACAGTGTCTTGAAAGGAGGATATAAGATGAACATCAACAAAAGCAAAACGAGGATAATGGAATGTAGTCGAATTAATTCGGGTGATGCTGAGGGAATTAGATTAGGAAATGAGGCACTTAAAGTAGTAAAGGAGTTTTTCTATTTGGGAAGCAAAATAACTGATGATGGTCGAAGTAGAGAGGATATAAAATGTAGACTGGCAATGGCAACGAAAGCGTTTCTGAAGAAGAGAAATTTGTTTACATCGAGTACAGATTTAAGTGTCAGGAAGTCATTTCTGAAAGTATTTGTATGGAGCGTAGCCATGTATGGAAGTGAAACAAGGACGATAAATATTTTGGACAATAAGAGAATAGAAGCTTTTGAAATGTGATGCTACAAAAAAACGCTGAAGATTAGATGGGTTGTTCACATAACTAATGAGGAAGTATTGAATAGGGTTGGGGAGAAGAGAAGTTTGTGGCACAACTTGACCAGAAAAAGGGATCGGTTGGTAGGACATGTTCTGAGGCATCAAGGGATCACCAATTTAGTATTGGAGGGCAGCGTAGAGGGTAAAAATCGTAGAGGGAGACCGAGAGATGAATACACTAAGCAGATTCAGAAGGATGTAGGTTGCAGTAGGTACTGGGAGATGAAGAAGCTTGCACAGGATAGAGTAGCATGGAGAGCTGCATCAAACCAGTCTCAGGACTGAAGACCACAACAACAACAACAACAACAAGTAATTGGCGTGTGCAGATCGACGATCTGTACAAAGGCCTAAAGCAATGTGAGTGGGAGGATTTTAAGAAGGAGTGTGAGGCGAGGAAGGTAATTAGTGTAAAAGGAGATAGTAGGGACGTCGATAAGGTGACGTGGCCCGAGTTTAAAGAGGAGAGAGTAAATAGCGCCGCGCAAAGTACGCGTGCTGCCGATAGGACGAAGGTTAAAGGTAGGAAGGAATTGGAGGATGAAATCCTAAGCGATGACGATGAAGTAACTTCTGTTAACGATCTGCCAACAGTACAAGCTGCTAGCGAAAGGCACCGTGGGGAAGGGGCAGTTAATTACCTAAAAGTAATTGAAGTCCACGAGGATTACACTAAATATGAAGTAACAGTAGATGTGAGTAAAGCTGATAATGAGGACGTTTTGCCGAAAAAGATGCTGAGTTAAAATCAAAACCTGACGAAAATGCAGAGGAAGAACTTAGTGCCTGTCTCAGAAAAGCTTTTATGTTAGAACCTGAAAGCGATCCAGAATGGTCGGATTCTGACAATAGTTCACATGACGAATATTTCGGTACTAGTGAAAATAATGGGGATACAGCTAATTGCGATATTGTACCTAATGATGTCGAAGTCTCAAAACAAAATCCAGATGTTGAGACTGAACAAAGAAAGAAAGAACCTCCTGACGACTCAGTGTTTATTTTGCAAAGAGTTCAAGTAAGTAAAGACTTTGAACTCCAGAAACCGAAAAAACCACCAGATATAAATGATTCACAGTTCAGGAACGTATCTTGGGACGATGTCACAGTCGACCAAGGGGCGTTGTGGAAAAAACAGGAAGTTGCATGATTTAGAGCCTGGGGCAAGTTTATATCGGATTTTGAGAATGTCATGAACACCTTACATCATGAATCTACCGGGTTCCCACCGGAAGAAATTTTGTTAGGCAGCAGAAGTAAAAGTTTAATTGAGGAAAAACTAGAGTTTCCACCTTGTACAAGCTTGGGGTTGAGTCAAAAGAAAGATTCACAGTTCAGGAACGTATCTTGGGACGATGTCACAGTCGACCAAGGGGCGTTGTGGAAAAAACAGGAAGTTGCATGATTTAGAGCCTGGGGCAAGTTTATATCGGATTTTGAGAATGTCATGAACACCTTACATCATGAATCTACCGGGTTCCCACCGGAAGAAATTTTGTTAGGCAGCAGAAGTAAAAGTTTAATTGAGGAAAAACTAGAGTTTCCACCTTGTACAAGCTTGGGGTTGAGTCAAAAGAAAGATTTTGTCAGAAAAAGAGCAAAGCAAAAAGCTGAATCTAGATCTAAAAGACATGATAAAAATCTGAAAGTTTCAAAATTTAAAATTGGGGATTATGTTCTTTTAAAAACCCACGAAAAATCTAGTGAACTGAACCATGAAATTTCGAAATTTAAATATAGTTATAATGGACCGTATGTAATACAGAACATTCCACACGATAATGCTTACTACCTGATCTACCCAAAATCCAAAAGACCTTTATTATTATTATTATTATTATTATTATTAAGCATTACAATCCATGAAGGCTTTTTGCTGCAGAATGGACAATGTTGAACCACTTTGCTCTGTCTTTACAAATAATTTGCCACTGTCTGTCATGTCCTAGTTTTCTGAGATCGTCTTGAATATTGTCCAAGTATCTCATGCGTGGGCGTCCAAGAGGTCGTCTTCCGGTGGGAATCTCTTCAGTCACTTTCTTGATGGTCCTGTTTGGTGGTGCTCTGATGACATGCCCTATCCATTTCAGTCTTTTGGCTTTAATTTTGGCCACTATATCGGAGTCTTTATATAATTTGTAAATTTCATTGTTATTTAGCAATCTCCATTCATCACTGATCCTATCTCTTATGGGTCCAAATATTTTTCTCAAAATTTTTCGTTCAAATACTCTTAATCTGTTTTCCTCTTTTTTTGTGAGAGTCCAGGTTTCAGATCCATAGGTGAGTACTGGTATAATCAATGATTTGTATACTTGTAGTTTGGTATACTTGTAGTTTGGTGTTCCTAGAAATTAACTTGCTTTTGAAAACTGTCAAGAGACTATAGTAGCATTTGTTAGCCTTCTGAATTCGTGATTCTATTTCAATTTTTATGGAGTTGTCAGAGGTTACTATTGTACCTTTGGGTGTAAGAAATGTTGTGGACCTGAAACTGTATGTTCCTAGATGTGAGTGACCTAAGTACAATCAGAAAACAGTTTACAGTAAATGTGCTGTATATTATGCTGAAACTATTTTATGCCAAATGTAACAAATCTTTGTAAATATATGTAGACCAATATCAGTGTACTACTGTAATTATGTGAGTTTCAGATTGCTAAATGTACTATAAATGTAAAGAGGTATGGAGAAAAGGGCTGAAAAGAAAGGATCAATGCTGTCAGCCAGATAAAAGATGGGACTGTCAAAAATGAAAATGGGCAGTGTATGAGTCATAATATAAAGGACTGCCAAACACCAAAGAGGGCAGATAAATAGTCAAAGGAGAATTGTAAGTGTGGTACAGGAGATGTGATAAAATGATGCGAAATGGACTGCCCAAATCTGAATAATAGGCAGCGAATATATACAGTGATTTTTCTAAATATTATTGTGTGTTTATTAATAAATAAGGAAGTGGACTGCCAATCAATACAAGCAGCAACAAATTGTTTTATAATGTATATAGATATTTGTATTTGCTTTTGTAGATAAGTGTTTATGTTCCAAATTTTTTGGTTTTATTTGTGTGAGATATTTAACAATGATGAGTAATTTGCTACTTAAATAATGTTATGATAGGAAGTTGGACTGTGCCAAAGGCACTTGAGCAAACGATAGGTAAATGTTCTTGATATGTAAAAAAGTATAGACCTAGATATAATGTGAGTGAAAAGAAGTTTGTGGCATAAAATTTTTTGATGGGACATTTACACAAAGATTCAGAACCACCGTATAACTATAAAATTTAGTGTTCCCATCAAATTTTCACTTAGTGAAATTTACTGGAAACAGGGGCATGTGTAACAACAACAGCGCTATACTATTGTACTTATAAAAAAATTTATCTTCTGAATTTCGATAAATTAGTATAATCGATGTTCTGATTTCATTTCTTTTTTGTTGCATGCCATTATGTTAAAGAAACTGTAAACAATTTTCGATGTGAATCTTAATGTTTATGTTCAATTTCAAGCAATGTTGTTATCAAAGTGAAGTGTAACTAATGTTGAAACTATTGTAAGATGTTAAAGTTATAATTGTACGCCTGGTCCATACGTAGGCAATGTATTAGGATATGTGGAATGCAAAACCTTTGGTGAATACCCTGTCTGTAGGGAAGCGGTAAAAGGGTGGAGGCAGGCGAGCGCGGGAATATGCACACGGGCGCTGTACGACAACGGGCTCAGCAGCCGAGGTAGTCGGAGTTAGGCATCGATCTGAGAAACACGTTCTGGATCGAGGAGGCTCTCCTGGAAAACGTGATTTCGTTGAGCCTCGGATGCGCCGTTTCTGACGCCTATACAGCATGGCAATATTCCATTGGCAATCAAAGGAAAAGGACTGCGACGCTAAGAAGAAGCAAAGTGGCGGTACATCAAGAGCCATTGCTGTAATTGTATGTGTGCTTTGTGCCTCGCCATCTCGCCGCCTGCCGACCGCCGCATCGATACGAACAGGTTGAAACTTTTAGTACTGTATTCGTGTGGACCAGTGTTACTTTTGTTACATACTGTTTAATAACAACTTAAATTTTACCAGAACTGCCCTATCAATTAATTATCCTCACAATTAACCTAGACAGGGTCCTTTCCACATGTTGTGCAATCCGAGTGTCCCGAGATGAAGATTTAAAGTTTTTGTTAATAATAATTACTCGCAGACCTATCTATGTTAGAATGATGTTTAAAGAACTTTGTTGTTAATGAATACATAGGTAAATAACATAGGTCTGACAAAGTTGGAAGATAATGTTGAAATTGGTTTAGTAATGAAATTTAATTAATTTGTGACAAAATTAATGGTAGTTAAATGAGCAAGAAATAAGATAAAAGGAGAAGTAACTCAGATGTTGGAAATATTGAATGCTTAATGCTTTCAATAATCAAACTTTCACTACAGTTATCATAACAGTTTCAGGGTCCCTTCCCCTCCCCCCCCCCCTTTTTTCTTTCTTTTCTATTCACTTGAATTCTGACGAGTACTGAACTGAATTGACCAGCAAAGTTAAAGTTAAGATAAAACCAAAATTTATTAGTGTTTTACCTTTCTTAAAATTGACATTGAATGTGTGTTTCGAAAGTGCTATTTCTAGGGTAACCTATGCCGGATTTCAATCAGATCAACATACAGTACGAAGTTTGTAGTAATCATTATAGTGTATTGTTGTGTATTTATGGCGTGTCCAATTAGTACAGGAAGTGAAATTATTAGTTCATTAGATTTTCTGGTCCTAAAATTTACCATATAATGCAGTGTTACGACGTGTTGTTGTGCTCGAACGTACTTCCACTTGTACAGGGAAGAAACTCAGTTAGTGCCTAATTAGGCTGGCGACCGTATTATTAACAATTGGTAGCATCTGCTGTGTTGTTTCTTGTCCGTTCTAACGTGTAGTTACACTTCAGACTTGCTTGACGTATCATTGTTTTTACTGAGTGGGTGTACGTCCGATTTGCCTCCATTCAGGTACACGCGGTCAACATATGTACCAAAATCCTTTCTTATAAGGTGAAGCCCGTCAACTTACCATAAAACAGGCTTTAAAGGTTAACGCGCGCAAGAGCGTAGGCGTTACAAACTAAGACTTAAAACTTTACTGGAAGTTCGTTAAAACAATTTTAGGAAGCATTGTGCAGTGAAACTAGGTGTAATGTACTGAGAAAGGTACGTTGAGATTGTTTGGACATACAGAGAGGATGAGTGTAAGGCGATTGATGAAACAAGTACACAAGACGACTGTGGATGAGTAAGTTGGAAGGTATCGACGTCAGTGAGTGTACTTTAATTAGACTGAGGATGCTTTTTTAAAAATAATAGCTTAGAGTCCCCTAAGTAACTTAATAAAAATGTACCCACCTACATGTTTAAAAATTTTGGCTCTCTAATAAAATTTGGATCTTTGTACTAAAGATATATGGCTCTTTTGACTAATGAGTTTGCCAACCACTGCCCTATGCCATAACTCTGCCCTGTCTGGCGTTAATCCTTAATATTTAATCCTTAATCCGTGTTAGCTGACATAGGCGACATAAAAATGAAAAATCTTGCACACTTTGCCTACTTCCATTCCATAATGACATATGGTATAATATTTTGGGGTAACTCTTCAAGTCAAACAAAAGTTTTCAGAGTCCAAAAGCGTGTAATACGTATTATTTGTGGAGTAAATTCACGGACGTCATGTAGAAACCTTCTCAAGGAACTGGGTATACTAACTACTGCCTCACAGTATATCTACTCCTTAATGAAATTTGTCCTGAATATCTCTTTTTCCAAGAAACAGCACACTTCATACATACAATACCTGGAACAAAAATGATCTGCACAAGGACTTAAAAGCACTTACTTTAGTTCAAAAAGGAGTCCACTATTCAGGAACACTCATCTTCAGTAATTTGCCAGCAAACATAAAACATTTAGTTACAAATAAAGATCAATTTAAAAGGAGCCTGAAAAACTTACTAGTGGCCAACTCCTTCTACTCCATTGACGATTTTTTTAATAGAAACAAATGATGTATTGTATCTATTCATACTATCAGTATTGTTATCTCAGCTTTAAAAAAAATGACATGTTCCACATCCACGAGGATCTCCTCAGAACGGATCTATGGAATGAAAAACTAATCTAATCCAACGACAGTTGCAGGAACACACACCCACTGGCCATCTGCCTTGTGAAGCATAAAAAGTGATTCGTCTGAAAAGGCCACCTGTCGCAGCTCTGCGACGTCCAGTTGTGGTATTAGGCTGCAAATTCCAGCCTTCATCGCCGATGAACAGTCCCCAGAATGGGTGCTTGGTTCAAATGGCTCTAACAAGGAAACCTCCCCATCGCACACCCCCTCAGATTTAGATATAAGTTGGCACAGTGGATAGACATTGAAACACTGAACACAGATCAATCGAGAAAACAGGAAGAAGTTGCATGGAACTATGAAAAAAATAAGCAAAATTTACAAACTGAGTAGTCCATGCGTAAGATAGGTAACTTAATGGATGCTCTGAACGCAGGAGCGCTGTGGTCCCATGGTTAGCGTGAGCAGCTGCGGAACGAGAGGTCCTTGGTTCAAGTCTTCCTTCGAGTGAAAATTTTACTTTCTTTATTTTCGCAAAGTTATGATCTGTCCGTTCGTTCATTGACGTCTCTGTTCACCGTAATAAGTTTAGTGTTTCTGTTTTGCAACTGCACCGCAAAACCGTGCGATTAGTAGACGAAAGGACGTGCCTGTCCAATGGGAACAGAAAACATTTGATCGCAATGTCATAGGTCAACCGATTCCTCCACAGGAAAACACGTCTGATATATTCTATACGACACTGGTGAAGGCATGTGCGTCACATGACAGGAATATGTTGTCGACCTACCTAACTTAACTCGTACGCTTGGCGAATGGGTAAAAAGGTTCTTCTCCATTGCCCGATTTAGGTTTTCTTGTGGATGTGATAATCAGTCCCAAAAAAGTGATGAAAACATTAGAGTTTGTCACATAAACTGCAACAAATGAATGCAACAGTTTCACAGTCGCACAGTTTTCCCTGTGCTCGGTCAAAACATATGTTTTTAACGCTTTCAAATTTTTCCATGTGTAGACCGTCAAATCATGCATATGTCCAAGCAAATCTGAACATGTCCTGGAATTTTGGAGAGCGAAGTTGATTTGTGTGACTGCCTGAACTTTCATAATTGACACACGATCACGTAAACAATACTGCTCTGTGTACCTGTGCAGCTTCGCAAAATCATAGAATCTTTTCACAAAGTATTTCACATGCCGAAAACTAAACATATCTAACGGTTGCACAAGAGATGTACAACCTGGAGGAATGGTAATCACGGACGGACGGACAGATAATTGTCTGAAAATAAAAAATTAAACTTTCCACTCGAGGGAAGACTTGAACCAAGGACCTCTCGCTCCGCAGCTATTCACGCCAACCACGGGACCACGGCGCTTCTGAGACCACGTTCTCCTTGATGTTGCATATCTTGCGCATGGAGTACTCAGTTTGTATATTTTGCTTATTTTTTTCGTAGTTCCACACAACTTCTTACTGTTTTCTCGATTGATCTGTGTTCAGTGTTTCAAGGCCTATCCACTGTGCCAACTTATAACTAAATCTGAGGAGGGTGCGATGGGGAGGTTCCCTTGTAAGCACTATGGGACTTAACATCTGAGGTCATCAGTCCCCTAGACTTAGAACTACGTAAACCTAACTAACCTTAGGACATCACACACATCCATGGCCGAGGCAGGATTCGCACCTGCGACGATATACTTTATGCGCAGCTGTACGCGAACAATTTACAAAATTACCCGTTTCGTAAATGCTTCCACCCTTGGCACGAAAGGCAATGATCGTGCCCTTTTGGGCGTCAGATAAATCACTCCGTTTCCCCGTTACGACAACGACTGCACTGTTGTCCGCTCCACCCCGACACGCTTTGTACACCCTCCGGTGGTAATACTGCCACTTGCTGTCTGTGAGTGGTGATTGTACGTTGACGTGGAACGTAAGTGGCGGTCACTTTAATATGACTGGACCGTGTAGATCTGACAGAAACTCAGCTACGGGTGGTGCAGAGTGGGCTCACCAGTTTTTAGTCACTGACTACTTCTTATTTCTCTTGTACCTTGTTTGCGTCGCATCGGTGCACAGTCGGCATATTATTAAAAGATTTAGCATGGTTAGTTTATGCGGTGGCTGGTTGCCCTTTCTGTCGCCATCCAATTATCACACCACGATGGAAGATGTGTACACCAAACTGTCTACATGCAGTGTTATTCATGTGAAAGTCAGCAAAAAATTTCTAAATCATTGCCAATCGTGTAAATGAGGTGGGACTTGAGTACCTGCCACGCGTTTAACTAGTAGGATGTGGGAAACCGCCTAAAAACCACGTCCAGGGTGGCCGGCACACCGACCTCGTCGTTAATCCATCGGACGGATCGATCCGGAACCGGCGTATCTCACCTTACCAGACGTAGTGCTTCAATACGATATATATAGAAACCTTCCAGGCGCCCAAAACGACGGATAGGGACAAAGTGAGCAGGGGTTTGCAAACCGAGGCCTGGACACCATATCCTGTTGTCACCCTCCAGGAACCAAGCAAAGCTTAGGGTACGTGGAGCAGAGGTGTAATGAACACCGTTTATTCATTTATTTTCCTTTTCTTTCTTTTTTTGTTTTTATTTATTAACATTGATATCACCGAGAATAGCAGGGAACCGGCGTCGCGAGGAGGAGGAAGCAACAAGACTTCAGACTCATTGAGACTATCAACGTATATATTGTATGCGTACTCCGGGCCTTACGAATTCAGAACCAATTATTATTCTTATGGTTTTTAACTAACTGCCCATTTTTTTATATTGGCCACCTAGTATGGTATTACACTTTTTAAAAAAATAGACATAAGGAATTGCTTATCAAATGTTGAGCACCCCACACTCTTCACATCTTGTACACGTCATCCGGCATCTGGCGATTCTCGCGCCACTGCGTGAGCGCTTTCCGGGTTTCGGCCATCCAGGCCGTGTCCACTGCCACGCGGCTCCTCTCAACTTGCACGGTATGTTCTGATATGTTTAGATGGCCCTAATTCCGCTGTTTGTTCATGCTAATGTTCCGCTCTTCGTCGTTCGTGTTTATTGGAGTTTTATCAGCATCGTATTTTATTTTTATTTTCTAGGTCATTGCCGCTCCCATCATTTAAAAAAATTTTTTTTAAAACGTTTTTAAAATTCAGCTACCGCTTTCATCAGGTGACGGTATATTGGACGTGAATGGTAGGGAGTGGCTACAGGGCAATGTTCAACGTTACTATATTATAAATAGCGTATGTGAGTACTTTCTTGTTACATTTAAAAAACTGGCTATTGAAAAGTTTAATTTACACCTTGGAATTGGGGGATAGAATAGTTTATATGAGCTCTTATTATATTATTTTTTGTACAGATTGCCTGAGGATGCACCGATAATTTATGCGAAACCGGTCGCAGATTTAATAAAAATCATTCATACAGCCAGTTCTTTGTAAAAATGTCGAAGTTTGGCTGTGGTTGCCCGCCCTACAAAACAACATAATAACGTATAGTTTGACCGAGAAGAACACTTCGATGACCAGAGAATATATCGGTTCTAAGTGTGGAAGAGGCGGGCCCTGTTTAAAGTCAACGTTTATTGCGATGTGACTCGACTGTCAACAATGCAGGGGTCTCTGCAACTGTCTCTACTGTTGCTCAGCAACAGTTTGAGACGAGACAACCGGCGAGCAACGTGAATGTATCCGTCCCCAGTCAGCAATATATTAAGAAAACGCAATAAGAGCACGGAGCAGCGATAACAATTAGAAGGTAAGACACGGACCAACATGTGCATCAAAACTACAGTCATCAAATCGATTGCACCATTCTACGGACACATAACATAAATTCTCATAAGCATCTATAAGTACGTTTAATGAATGTAGAGATCTTTTGACATTGCAGTTATAATCATGGAAACTTGAGTTTGCTAACAAGTCATCCAAACTGTTTATCACACTTTATCTGGGGCATTTTATGTTTTAGAAACATGTATTTCATATTTTGTAATTACAGGAAAGGCGGAGTACTATGGTGAGTTCATAATTAGCCTTGAACATTTTTTCATTTTCTGGATTCCACTTTCTTGTCTTACTTTTTGTTCTGTTCCATGTATTTTTTATGAAAGTGCATGTATTTGTAAAACAGTGTACTCATAATCTGGAGAACGGCGCGGTGGTTCGAATTCTCATCCGACCATCCAGATCCAGATTTTATTTGTTTTCTCTAAATTGTTTAAAACGAATGACTGGATAGTTCCTTTGAAAGGGCACAGCCGATATGGTTTCCTTTCCTTCCCTAATTCGAGCTTGTGCTCCATCTCTAATCATCTTGTCATCATCGGGAAAATAGATATATTTTGATTTTATGATCACTTTGCATGTAATTTTACAATTCATTATGTAACGTAATTTAGCTTTGCAATCCTCCACGTCCATTGATGCTCATTCTGCGTCATTTCCTAGTTCTTTTTGTAGCCAGTGTCTTTGGAGCACTTAATTTACGGCCGTTAATTTCATAGGACAACCCATTTGAAAGTAAGTACCCTTATGTCTATGTTACGGAATATCTTATTTCTCCTTTCAAGTCAAGTTTGTTATGAAGATCTTTCGGATCTAAATTTCGCAAACACTTCTTGAAGTACTCAATTCTGTTATAGTTTTAGACACAACACTTTTTCTCATCTGCAGATGTAATAATTGACTGGTCTACGAAGCCTAATGCAGATTGACTTCTGATGTGAGTGAATGAGGTAAATGATTCACATATCACTACCTATGAATGATTTCCATAACCAATTCTAATTAGGTTAACAAAGAGAAGTATTTCAACTGACTGATCAATTTCACATATGTTTACGTTTCATCTTTCCTTTTTAATTATTTCTTGTTGTCTCCGTATCTGTCTTTCACGCACCTTTGTCTCGAATTCATGGCTACTGTATTACACAAATTGCCGACTTATAGTAGCAGCTCCCTATGCGCGTTGAATGATGTGTGAGTTCTACGAAACCTCTTAGGCCAAGTACTGACCGTTGGAGCTTCGAAGGAAGGGAAAGAGGATACGCTAGCCACCTGGTGAAGGCTGAGGCATGTACTGGCATTCATCTGTGGAACGCTGGGCAGTCTATTTGATAACTTGATTGTAATGACGCAGACCCACACTTGGTATAGTGAGATCGCTTCAATGCAGCATAGTCTGCGTCATAGAGGAGTTCAAAGTCTACCTCTCATATTTTGCATTTAGGAATGTCTTTTGCTTTGATTCCTTGCTTTTAATTATCTTTTAACACTAAATGACAGTGCAAATTCTAAACGCGGTGTTACTGAAGCAAACAATTTTTCCATTATTCTAGCTCTTGATTAATGCTACGCATTGTAAATTCGCTCCCTATTATACACTGAAGAGCCAAAGAAACTGCTCCACATGCCTAATATCTGGTAGGGCCCCCGACAGCACGCAGAAGTGCCGCATCACGAAGTGGCATGGACTCGAGTAATGTGTGAAGTAGTGCTGGAGGGAACTGACACCATAAATCCTACACGGCTGTCTACAAATCCGTAAGAGTACGAAGGGGTGGAGATCTCTTCTGAACAGCACGTTGCAAAGCATCCCAGATATGCTCAATAATGTTCATGTCTGGCGAGTTTCGTGGCCAGCAGAAGAGTTTAAAATCAGAAGAGTGTACCACTCTGTAGCAATTCTGGACGTGTGTAGTATCGCATTGTCCGGCTGGAATTGCCCAAGTCCGTCGGAATGCGCAATGGACATGAGTGGATCCAGGTGGTCAGACGGGATGCTTACGTACGTGTCACCTGCAAGAGTCGTATCTAGACGTATCAGGGGTCCCATACACTGCAACTCCACACGGCCCACACCATTACAGAGCCTCCACAAGCCTGAACAGTCCCCTGATGACATGCAGGTTCCATTGATTCATGATGTTGTCTCTATTGTCTCTATACACGTACACGTCAATCCGCTCGAAACAATTTCAAACGAGACTCGTCCGGTAAGGCAACCTGTTTCCAGTCACCAACAGTCGAATGTCGGTGTTGACGGATGCAGGCGAGGCGTAAAACTTTGTGTCGTGCAGTCATCAAGGGTACACGAGTGGACCTTCGGCACCGAAAGCCCATACCGATGATATTTCGCTGAATGACTCGCACGCTAACACTTGTTTATGGCCGAGCATTGAAATCTGCAGCAATATGTGGAAAGGTTGCGCTTCTGTCACGCTGAACGATTCTCCTCAGTCGTTGTTGGTCCCGTTCTTGCAGGATCTTTTTCTGATGTCGGAGATTTGATGTTTCACCGAATTCCTACTATTCACGGTGCACTCGTGAAATGGTCGTACGGGAAAATTCCCACTTCATCGCTACCTCGAAGATGCTGTGTCCCATCGCTCGTGCGCCGACTAAAACAGCACATTCAATCAAACTCTCTTAAATCTTGATAACCTGCCATTGCAGCAGCAGTAACCGATCTAGCACTTCGCCAGACACTTGTTGTCGTATATAGGCGTTGCCGACCCTAGTGCCGTGTTCTGCCTGTTAACGTATCTCTGTATTTGAATACGCATGCCCGTACTAGTTTCTTTGCCGCTTCTGTGTATATTATTTAATGCCATATTAAGTTGTGCCACGTGTTTAACATTTTACTTCTCACAGAGTTGCTTTGCGTGAGCTCATATGGTCTTTGTCTCGAATCCGTGGGTTCTGAATTTCGCACACTATATGTGTACACGCTTTTATGTTACTGGTAAATGTTCTAAACATGTTGAAGCGTCGTAGAGCTCGTGGAAGTGAATTTTACTCTCCCCTGATTTATAGGCAGTTTCCTATTCGGCCTCTGTCCATTCGGCTTGTGCTTTTGAAATTTATTAGTAATAGTTTCTTACGTAAAACAGATATTCTTTCTAAGCAAGTGAAGGTTTGTATTACTACTCAAAAGGTACTGTGTCTATCATGGCACCGTTTGTTTCATAATAGCAAACAGATCGTTGAGCTGTTTTGGTGGATTTGCCAATTTGTTGGTGAATATGACGTTTCTTCGTACCGTACGTCCTGGTGGCATTAATATTTTGTAGTCAGTGTCTATCTGTACTGCGCGCATTTTCTTCCCAATCAGTAACAAATATTTAACTGTATTTTCCGTCAGTGCTTGACAGAACATGAGAACAATACGAAACAGAAACATTTTCCTAAGTTCACTTGTCAACTGACAATTGCATAAGAAGCTGAAAGCTTATTCGTGACCACATAAATAATAATTTTCGGATCATTGGGAAGTTTTTCTTATTTAACATTAATAACAACTGATTTTGTGAAATCACTTCATCTAAAAGCTTTGACTGGCCTGTTGAATGTATTCGTATTACATAAAATCGTCTGTTCCACTACACCAGTTCTCCTTGATAATCCTGTTAATCATTAACCAGAAATGTTATTTCCTTTGCAGTATTTTCAATGGCTGCAGGTCTTGTGTATTCATTTAATTAACTAAGTGTGAAATTGCCTTCACATCGAGACACTGAGGTCTGTGTTACAGAAGTGAAATGTTCATTGCACGTCACAGCACGAACGCGGACACAAGTCGCTACTTTTGATTTCAGCTGGTAGTCGTCGGTAGGAGCTTTGCAGTTACAACGATTCAAGATGAGTCGAGTAACGACAAAAATGTAAAACAGGAATGTAAAACATGGAGGGAAGGTGTATGGATAGTCACATTTTTTCCATGCACTACGTTCATGACAATGTGCATTAACTTTTGTGGGTTCAGCAACTTGTTCATGAATGCATGCAGGTGCCCTATTTAACTTTTGCAGTGGTCAGTATTGTCAAGTGCGTTCTTCTTCATTGTTTTTATTTTTTCGTATTGGTCATACAGCACTAACACTGATTTCTTTTTGGCTTAACAGTTTTACATGTGTGGTTCTTGATTTTCAATGGACTTGCGGGAAAGTATACCTTATTACCAGAATGAGATTTTCCCTCCGCGGTGTGTGCGCTGGTTTGAAATTTCCTGGCATATTAAAACTATGGGCCGGACCGAGACTCGAGCTCGGGACCTTTGCCTTTCGCGGGCAAGTGCTCTACCAACTGAGCCACCCAAGCACATCTCACGCCCCGTCCTCTCAGCTTCACTTCTCTGCCAGTACCTCGTCTCCTACCTTCCATACTTACCAGAAGCTCTCCTGCGAACACCGTATTATAATATTCTGCTGCATAGCATTCATGTTGAGAAAAGTGTAACTTCAAATTCATTCGTTTCACGTGTGGCCTAAGTAATGATTACAGAAACAAACAAAAAACAAAGAAAACTTCCAATCTCCTCGCCTATTTAGTGTAGAACACCCGCCAAAATTTGTGTTTTTGGGCCTCATAGTCGCCCAGTCGCAGGGTTACTGATCTAGGAAGAAAGATCCTCAATTTCTTGCAACGACTAACATCTCATACAAGTTGTTCAGACAAAGGTCTAATTTTCCCCACAATTGTTCAACTGTGTAAGAACATATATCTCTGAACGTTGAAATCTTTTCCACCTGACACACCTTTTTTGTTACCTCACAATGTAAAATATTAGTCACTCTCTTAAAAGAGCAGTCTCTTCGCTTTGGAGCCCTGTAGACGACGTAAAACAGATACCAGGCTGTTATGTTATCGTGGGTTAAGACATAATGTAAATGGCAATAATATTTTATTATTTATCGGTTTCGACTTCATGTAGAAGTCATCTTAAGCGGATGACCACAACCTGGCTGCTACTGGCGGCTCCTCGAATGCTCATGTGCCAGCAGGACCCTGCCCCCGAAAGGCAAGGACCCGAGTTCGAGTCTCGGTCCGGCACACAGTTTTAATCCGCCAGGAGGTTTCAACCTAGGAAATTTTGTTGAAATCTTTATCCCTTTCTCAGATTCAGAGGTTCAAAGTTACCCTACTCGTACACGTAAAATACGCAAGTAAAAATTAAATAAAATGATTGCTGACGGTTATACCTATGATAAACCCGTGATTTGATTAAACTGACGGATATAAATGTGAGTGAATGAATGTATTGATGAATGCTGCATTTGCGTAAATTCATAGGAGGTTTCTCAAGAAACTCCAAAAAGCGTTCTTCACTATTTTTTCGCCTTCAACAGCAGGGCAAACCCCAGACACCAAGAAAGCTATGCACAGTAAAAGGCTGTAACTTTTACGATAAATTACTACGATTTCAGTCTAGAACAACCCTCAAAATTTTCTAGATATCTTCATCCGTTTCCGAGATACGGAGGTTCAAATTTATCCTACGTGTGCACGTAAAATACGCAAATAAAATGCTGCGTAGGACGCGAAAACGTTGTTTATAAAGCAACGTAGCACAGAGAAAAACGATTTAAAGAGTCTCTGTTATCATCAGAAAGGTTCTGCAATCTCCACGATATAGTACTGAAGCACATGCAAACCTTTTGCACAGGTAAAATTCTATCTCAAGTGTAAAATTAGTTTTGCGTTATTTCATTTTCACATACGTAAGCTGTCAAAACTTTACCGATCCATCAGGTGCCATATGAGTGACATGCCCTGCTGTGACAGGGAAAAGGAAGGGACCAGCAGAAAAATGCTTCTGTCAGAACACAAAAAGGCGAATATGTGCACCTTCGTTAAAAGACACTGACTGAGATATGGGCTACCAGCTGCCTCATTCCACCTTCCTCAGCACCTTCAAAAATTTCCGCAAAAATATTAGCAAGCGAATATAGAGAGGAGGAGATATTGACAGCGGGAAAGAGACAGAGAAGTAATAAATACTGAAAGATTGTAGACAGTGTTTGTAGTACTGGAAGAGGGAAGTAGACAATGGCAGTGTGAGAGAAAGAGAGGGACACAGTGGCAGTGGAACACATCTGACAGTGAGAGAAGTGTCACAGAAGAGTGAAGGGGAGAGTGCTCGCCAAGGTGGTTGGGGGAGGGAAGGAGGTAGGAGGGGGGCAGGAACAAAGAGAATGTTGAAGTGGGTGAGAGCCAATGAGAATGAGAGATAGTCTGTGACACTGACAACGAGAAAGTGATATATGGTGAAAGTGAGGAGAGATAGCAGCAGTGGGGGCGAATGAATGAGGTAGTAGCAGTAACAGAGAACAAGAGGGAGACAGTGACAGGGAGAGGAAACAGTAGTAGCAGGACAAAATGGAGGCGACTATGGGTCTGAGACAGAAGACAGTGACAGAGAGACGCAAAGGGATAATGACAATGAGTTGTGCAGAATGAGTGGGTGACAAAGGGAAATTGGCATTGGATGGGTATGAGAGGCATATAGGGATAGACCAGCGGTTGTCAGCGAGTTACAGGTAAGGCAGCTTGGGGGAGAGTGAGAGGTGAGTTGCATGTTAAAAAAACTGCGAATATATTCCCACGCCAATATTTTTGCGAACATTTTTAAAGGTGCTGAGAAAAGCAGAATGAGGCAGCTGGTATCCCACTTTTCAGTCCGAGTCTTTATAAAGAGAAGAATATTCACCGTTTTGGTGCTCAGATAGGAGCATTTTTCTGCTGGTATTCTATGTTCATCTTCTTTGACCCTACAGTTGGCTGCTGTGAAGAAGGTTGTAATAACTGAAACCTGTAGAGAATAAACATACAGCTTCACAGCTGACGGCATTAACACTTTTTTCTTAGAATAAACTTTTACCGAACGTGCTTAATTTCTGCATACCTGTTGTGCACTGGCTTGTATCTGATGCAATCAATTATTGCTTGAAAAGCGGTGTGTCAATGAGCTAAGATTCAAATCGAAGTATCCTGGCGTACGGCACAATAGAAACACTTTTAATCCTCCATTCTGTGTGAAATTTGAAAACAAGACTATAGTAATTTCTGGATCCGTTTCTCACTGACAGTCTGCAGCACTGGTAGCACTTTGAAAAATCAGGTTATCCTCGATTATAAGGAAAATAAGTGGGCGATGTTCTAATTCCCGTCCACCTATCTGGATTTTGGTTTGCCTTTGTAAAAGGATGGTGACGAATTCCTTGCTCATCCTTGTCCAATCCGAACTTGTACGCCGTCTCTAATGACCTCGTCGCCGACAGGGCTTAAAGCAGTCTGTCTTCGTCTTGTAAATAAAAAAAGGTCACCATTTCTTTTGTAGATGTACAGTCACACTTCACTCACTGTTTTTTGTCTAGTTCAACAACACTTTCTAATTGCTTGCGTTTTATCACTATCTTGTATTGGCGTTTTGCTTGTACTTTTCAAAATATTGAAAAAAAATGTTTCCACGATCAAGTTTTCCATCAGGATTGTCTAATGACCCCAAAATTAGTTTGTGAGGTATTTTAGGACCTGAAGAATTTATTGGGCGTGTATTTTAGCCACCAAGAACGACAAATTGTGTTGCCTCCAGCAGAACGTGTGGTAAACGCGAAGGCTATATTTTTGGAGTATTTTGCGCTTGTCCTGCTTGAAGCTTAAGCAAAGAACTTCTCACAAATTATTGGTAGGTCTCCACAGTTAATTAAAAGCTGCTAAGCTTTGTAGAGTTTTGCTTATGTACGAGTAGATAAGGATGTCATTAATCACAGAGTGATTCTAAAATTATCCATACTCGTATCTACATAATTAAAAAGAAATTCACAAAAACTGTGGTTCAGATCGCTAAATATTCAGAACACCTATAACAACACAGTGTAGGCGACTTGATAGTGACTCAATTTTATTGCGTATCTCTATGCTACGCGCTCTCTCACAGATTTATGTCACTTCACCATCGCAAGGATTTTGCGTGAAAGAAATGGCACCGTCACTTGCATCATAGAAAATAATGAACGTTTTAGTGACAAGACAAAAGAGAATCTTCATATCATTTAGTCACAGTAAATTCGAAGTTGAAAATAAGTGCCTCCGTGGCTTCGTCATTGAGAAACGAAAAATAACAGCATGCAAAAGTTGTCGCAGATAATTAAACGAAGGCCTGTGACAGGAGTTTCTCCATAGTTCATCTCTCGGTAATTGTCTGCAGGTCAGGAACGACGCATAGCTGTTGCCAAGAGGTGTCTTGCCAATTCACGTTGTCATCTCCAGCAAGTGTCCTAGAATGAGGAATCATTCAATAATGATCAATAACAACACACCGTCGCTCTACACAAAAACTCAGCTCATCCAAGAGCATGATACGTCTAACACGTCACATTCATTTCGATGAATATTAACGGCTAACCATCTCCATTGTGCCCAGGGCGGTAATTGACTCTAGGACCCATTGACGATCATAAAACTGATTTTAGTGTACATTACCAGAGATTTGGCTTATCTTTCTTCATTTGAATATCCTTCCTGTTGCAACACTTTAACAAATTCTAATCAGATACATTTCTTGATTATTTCTTCGCGTACTAAAAATGTATCTTTTCGTTATTGGTGCCGACCGCAATGGCCGAGCGATTCTACGCTCTTCAGTCTGGAGCCACGCGACCGTTACGGTCGTAGGTTCGAATCCTACCTCGGGCATGGATGTGTGTGATATCCTTAGGTTAGTTAGGTTTAAGTAGTTGTAATTTCTATGGAACTGATGACCTCAGATGTTTTGTCCCATAGTGCTCGGAGCCATTTGAACCATTTGAACCTTATTGGTGCCGTCTTCACAAAGAAAACATAGGAATTAGCAAGACTGGCAATATTATACTGGCTTAAATAAAACTTCTATCGCCATCGATGAAGACAAAATCATGTCGTGAACGGGTCGAACGGTAAAAACCATAGATACCATTTTTCTCGATGAAATGTGCCTATCAAAATAACGGAAACTATAGAGTCGAAGAAAATTAATTCGGCGTTGTCTCATGTTCATCCCGTGGTACAGCCGTGATACACCCAGAAAGTTCTTACACGACTTGCGATTTCTTTCTGGAGGAACTTGTACCAGATATCATCCAGTATAGAGCTTTGTTAAGTTAAAGTCAATGGGAGAGTTGAGGAATGAAATGAGTAATAACGTCACGATGGTCCTTTGCTCTAGACGAAGATTATGTAGGCTATCGTCAACAGCTGACTTTTAAATCTAATAAGACGCGACAAGTAGCTCGAGAAAATTTTACGCAAGGATATCGTCGAGAGATAAGCACATCAGACAGAAAAAAACTGTCATTCCCCAGGAGATATCACCCCTGCAGTCTTAATAGTGGCGTGAATTCTGTGAGGAAAAGAGTCAAAGAGCTTCTTCAGGAATGTTATGTGCAGCAGAATCCACTGTCGTTCAATGACGATTACATTCTGCCGTACTTCCAAATTGTGGGTGTGTGTATTTGTACGTTTCAAAACTCTTGCAAATAGTTCCAGACATGTTCTTTCTGTTTAACTAAATCTCTGTCCGGGCAGACCACGGACGGTCTAATGGTAGCGACCGACCACCGTGTCAGCCTCAGCTGACAGACGTCACTGGATGAGGATACGGAGGAGCATGTGGCCAGCACACCGCTCTCCCCGCCGTTGCCAGTTATCGTGAGCGGAGGCGCTTCTTTTCAATCAGGCAACTCCTAGGGATGGAAAACACCCCCGGTTAAAACCGACGCCGGTATCTTAGTTCTGAATAACCAGTACTTTTCGGTATTTTTTTGGTTCGGTGTAACACTTCTTGTCATTTTTTTTTTACTAATAACCGATTTAAAAACCGAATTATCAACCAGCAATATCGGCAGTATCAAAATTTTTCGTTTTTAAATAACCCTTTTATGTTGTTTTGTTGTTGTGGTCTTCAGTCCTGAGACTGGTTTGATGCGACTCTCCATGCTACCCTATCCTGTGCAAGCTCCTTCATCTCCCAGTACCTACTGCAACCTACATCCTTCTGAATCTGCTTGGTGTATTCATCTCTTGGTCTCCCTCTACGACTTTTACCCTCCACGCTGCCCTCAGATACTAAATTTGTGATCCCTTGATGCCTCAGAATATGTCCTACCAATCGATCCTTTCTTCTAGGCAAGTTGTGGCACAAACTCCTCTTCTCCCCAATTATATTCAATACCTCCTCATTAGTTATGTGATCTACCCATGTAATCTTCAGCATCCTTCTATTCTCTTCTTGTCCAAACTATTTATCGTCCATGTTTCACTTCCATACATGGCTACACTCC
This sequence comes from Schistocerca americana, assembly GCF_021461395.2. Taxonomy (NCBI): domain Eukaryota; kingdom Metazoa; phylum Arthropoda; class Insecta; order Orthoptera; family Acrididae; genus Schistocerca; species Schistocerca americana. Next base: position 390,963,831 of record NC_060126.1, on the reverse strand, counting down.
ATACAAATAAATACTTTCAGAAACGACTTCCTGACACTTAAGTGTATACTCGATGTTAACAAATTTCTTTTCCTCAGAAACGCTTTCCTTGCCATTGCCAGTCTACATTTTATATCCTCTCTATTTCGACCATCATCAGTTATTTTGCTCCCCAAATAGCAAAACTCCTTTACTACTTTAAGTGTCTCATTTCCTAATCTAATTCCCTCAGCATCACCCAACTTAATTCGACTACATCCCATTATCCTCGTTTTGCTTTTGTTGATGTTCATCTTATACCCTCCTTTCAAGACACTGTTCATTCCATTCAACTGCTCTTCCAAGTCCTTTGCTGTCTCTGACAGAATTACAATTTCATCGGCGAACCTCAAAGTTCTTATTTCTTCTCCATAGATTTTAATACCTCTTCCGAATTTTTCTTTTGTTTCCTTTACTGCTTGCTCAATATACAGATTGAATAACATCGGGGAGAGGCTACAACCCTGTCTCGCTCCCTTCCCAATCACTGCTACCCTCTCTTGCCCCTCGACTCTTATAAAGAGTTGTCTGGCATTTCTATTAAATAATAAGAGAGGAAGGAAATTATGCTAAGAGTAATTAATTAGAAACTTAACAACAGTTCAGTCATAGTATGCAACAAAAATAGAAAGTAGTTGATCTGCTGCCTTTATCTGCTTGTATTCCTTGGAGACGTACAAATTAACACGAAAAATAGAGTTCTTCAAACTCAGTTTTCACCCTTTAGCATTGACTATTCGTAATATCCAAACAGTGGTATGATCTCAAATTACATGATTTCCGAACAGAGTTTCAAAAAATTTGAGTCAATAGGAGAACACTGGTGAGTTTTTGTAGCATTCTACCGCTTACTAGTTTTAGAGAAGAGTAGCGAACGGTGGTCGTGCTAAGTTTCCTTTTATTTCCCTGTTTAATTTAGTATTTTGATTCTAGGAATCTCGAAACTACGTTAGTCAAAATTTAGCAATCTTTGTTCGGTTCCTACGTATGTTACGGGAAATAAAAGGAATAAAAACCGAAAGTCGGCTACTTCGGCTCGGTTATTTCGAGCGGTATTAACAGTCGGGTTAAAGTGACGTGGAAAAAAAGACCGTACAACCAAAAATCGGTTGTTTCAGTAATAACCACCATCCCCACTCACCCCACTTGACAGCAGCCCTCGGTGAACCGAGACGGTGACCCATCCAAGTGTTCGCCAAGCCCGACAGTGCCTTAACTTTGGTGATCCGACAGGAATCGGTGTTACCACAGTGGCAAGGCCAGGTGGGTGATTTGGCGGGCACGCCAAGGTGCGATGGGATTCCTAACTGTCTGTTAAACCAGACCCTGTGAACACTGTTGTTGCCGTCTTGGAAGACAGGAGAGTTCACAGCACACACGTAATCAAGGTGTAAACGGAGGGTAGCAGCCGGTCGCGGAGAATGTTCACGGTAACCTGAATGAGTGTGTCCAAGTCATGGTATGGAGAACAGCTCCAAAACACCAGAGAACTACCTCAGTCCTAAACTGCAGCCCCCACAGAATGCAGCTAGAACGCCTCACAGGGCCGTCCGTTCCCTCGACGCCCCGCATAATTAATGATGATGATGATGAGGAGGTCCCATACTTCGAGGAGCGTAGGGAACGATGCGGGAGACCCGCACCGCCGTACTAGGCAAGTTCCTAGCGGAGGCGATTTGCCATTGCCTTCCTCCGACCGTATTGGGGATGAATGATGATGATGAAGAGGACACAACAATACCCAGTTATCTCGAGGCAGGAAAAATGCCTTTCCCTGCCCGGAATCGAACCCGGGACCCCGTGCGCGGGAAGCGAGAACGCTACCGCAACACCACGAGCTCAAGACTTCGTATAATTAAAAATGGGGTGAAATCGCGACTCGTCGGATGACACTACACCTCTCGAGTTCTCTTGTGTCCAGCGCCCGCATTGCTTGGGATTTTGTGGGGTACCCGACTCCAAATGTGCACTGCGTTATACGATCGTAAACGCCTGGTACCAGTTCTACTGTGGCTATTATTTTTCAAGGTCACGAAATGGAAACCACAGTGAAAATCAAAAACATTTTATCTGCAGCATTTAGCTACGCCTTCCAGCTACTTCTGTACATAGTCGTCGCTCCGAGATAGACATTTGTCGTAGCGTGGTGCCAACTTTTCAACACCTTCGTGGTAGAAGTCATCTGTCTGATCTTTCAGCTAATTCTGCTGCTTGTTGTTTGTGCCAAAATTCTATCCTCCTAGACAGCGGTACATGTAAGCAAATAAATTGAAAATCAGAAGGAGCCGATTCCGGACTGTGTGGTTGGTGATCAAACACTTTCCATCTAAAACGCGGCAGCAGCGTCTTTGTTGCAGCTGCAATTTGCGGTCGAGCATTTCTGTGAAGCAGGACAATGCCTAATGACAACGTTCCTCTTCGCCTGTTCTGAATTGTCTTTCGTACACCATTCTCTCGAATCACTGAACAAGATCATGACCGTCTGCATCATGGACTGTGTACGTCCTGCTTCAAAGTTCCTGCACCATTGCCGCACTTTGCTGGCACGCACGGACAGTTACTTTAGGGAGGGGAGGGGGGCAGGATACACGAATTCCAGAGGAACACATCAGCAGAAAGACATGGGGATATCGAATGTCAGCACGCACTTCAGACTTGGTAGGAGAGTCTGTTCTTCTAAGCATCTCTACGTGCTCACGGTGTGCAGAGAACTGAAAAGTGAGAGATGACGTCATCGACAGGAGGCATATTAGCAACACTGCTGCGCAAAACTCCATCGGATTGTCACACCAATGTGACCATCCCCATCCCCATCCGAGATGTACAGTGCCCCAAAGCAATCAGAGTACTATTTTAACTGGGTGACCAATATTTTTCGCCTTGACAGACAGAATGAACACATCTGAAAGGCAAGTTGTCTACTACTACACTTATTAATTTTACGGCCTATATTCCCCTCGTATGACTAGTGTTACACAAGATTGATTTGATGGACAAGGATTCCGAAACCGGTCATCAATAAATAAATGTTCTTCCTGTGCAGCTTAAGACGGTCTTCATATCTTTTACTGTAACTTACTCCAACCCCAGCCTACTGGAGATACAGGACCCCGCGAGCCCTCAGAAATGCCGCAACACGACGTGGCATGGGTTTGAATAACGTCGGAAGTAGTGCTGGAGGGAACTGACTGCATAAATCCTACATGGCTATCCATAAATCCGTAAGAGTACGAGGGGGTGGAGATATCTTCTGAACAATACGTTCCAAGGCATCCCAGATATGCTCACTAATGTTCAGGTCTGGGAAGCTTCGTGGTAGCGGAAGAGTGTTCCTGGAGCCACTCTATAGCAATTCTGGACATGTGGGGAGTCGGATTGTCCTGCTGGAACTGCTCAAGTCCGTCGTAATGCACAATGGACATGAGTGGATGCAGTTGACCAGATAGAATGCTTACGTACGTGTCAGCCGTCTGAGTCGTATCTAGACGTATTAGGGGTCCCACATCGCTCCAACTGCACAGGCCCCACACCGTTACACAGCCTCCACAAGCTTGAAGAGTCCCCTGCTGACATGCTGGATCCATGGATTCATGAGGTTGTCTCAATACCTGTACATGTCAATCCGCTCGAAACAATTTCAAACGAGACTCGTCCGGTCAGGCAACATGTTTCCAGTCATCAACAGTCCAGTGTCGGTGTTGAAGCTCCCAGCCGAGGCGTGAAGCTTTGTGTTGTGCAGTCATCAAAGGTAGACGAGTGGGCCTTCGGCTCCGAAAGCCCATATCGATGATGTTTCGTTGGACGGTTCGCACGCTGATGACCCAGCTTTGAAATCTGCAGCAATTTCCGAAAGGGTTGCGCTTCTTTCAGGTTGAACGATTCTCTTCAGTCGTTGTTGGTCCCGTTCTTGCAATGTCTTTTTCCAGCCGCAGCGATGTGGGAGATTTGATGTTTCACCAGATTCCCGATACGCACGGTGTACTCGTGAAATGATTTTACGGGAATATCTTCTCTTCATCGCTACCCATGTGATGCTGTGTCCCATCGCTCGTGCACCGGCTATAACACCACGTTCAAACTCACTCAGATCTTGATAACGTGACATCGTAGCAGCAGTAACCACCCGATTGGCACTTGTTGTCTTATACAGGCGTTGCCGACTGCAGCGTCGTATTCTGCATGTTTACATATCTGTGTATTTGAATAAGCATGCCTGTACCAGCTTCTGTGGCGCTTCACTGTCTTTTGTCCGGTGACCTTACTTTTTATTTTCGTGTTCCCTTCCTTCCTGTTCGCGATAGCTGTCGTTCAAGACCTCGTCCCCGCAATGCTTGAAATTGGTTCACGATTTGTTATTTCTTAAGAGATTCCTTAAAAACGCTTTTTGTGAGCTTTGCAAGTACACAACTGTCCATTAAAATTGCTACACCAACAAGAAATGCAGGTGATAAATGGGTATTCAGTGGACAAATATATTATACTAGAACTGACATGTGATTACACTTCCACGCTATTTGGGTGCATAGATCCTGAGAAATCAGTACCCAGAACAACCACCTCTCGCCGTAATAACGGCCTTGATACGCCTGGGAATTGAGTCAAACAGAGCTTGGATGATGTGTACAGCTACAGCTGCCCATGCAGCTTGATGACGATAGCACAGTTCATAAAGAGTAGTGACTGGCGTATTGTTACGAGCCAGTTGCTCGGCCACCATTGACCAGACGTTTTCAAATGGTGAGAGATCTGGAGAATGTGCTGGCCAGGGCAGCAGTCGAACATTTTCTGTATCCAGATAGGCCCGTACAAGACCTGCAACATGCGTTCGTGCATTATCCTGCTGAAATGTAGGGTTTCGGAGGGATCGAAAGGGTAGAGCCACGGGTCGTAAAACACCTGAAATGCAACGTCCACTGTTCGAAGTGCCGTCAACGCGAACATGAGGTCACCGAGACGTGTAACCAATAGCACCCCATAAAATGACGCCGGGTGAAACGCCAGTATGGCGATAACGAATACACGCTTCCAATGTGCGTTCACCGCGATGTCGCCAAACACGAATGCGGCCATCATGATGCTGTAAACAGAACCTGGATTCATCTGAAAAAATGACGTTTTGCCATTCGTGCACCCAGGTTCGTCGTTGAGTACACCATCTCAGGCGCTCCTATCTGTGATGCAGCGTCAAGGGTAACCGCAGCCACGGTCTCCGAGCTGATAGTCCATGCTGCTGCAAACGTCGTCGAACTGTTCGTGCAGATGGTTGTTGTCTTGAAAATGTCCCCATCTGTTGACTCAGGGATCAAGACGTGGCTGCACGATCCGTTACAGCCATGCGGATAAGATGCCTGTCATCTCAAATGCTAGTGATACGAGGCCGTTGGGATCCGGCACGGCGTTCCGTATTACCCTCCTGAACCCACCGATTCCATACTCTGCTAACAGTCATTGCATCTCGACCAACGCGAGCAGCAATGTCGCGATACGATAAACCGCAATCGCGATAGGTTGCAATCCGACCTTTATCAAGGTCGGAAACGTGATGGTAGGCATTTCTCCTCCTTACACGAGGCATCACAACAACGTATCGCCAGGCAACGCCGGACAACTGCTGTTTGTGTATGAGAAATCGGTTGGAATTTTTCCTCATGTCAGCACGTTGTAGGTGTCGCCACCGGCACCAATCTTCTGTGAATGCTCTGAAAAGCTAATCATTTGCGTATCACAGCATCTTCTTCCTGTCGGTTAAATTTCGCGTCTGTAGTACGTCATCTTCGTGGTGCCGCAATTTTAATGGCCAGTAGTGTATATTGTTGCAAATATGCGATCAAAGCGATACACGTGAGAACGCTGAAGCGTGCAGTACACAGAAGTCGCGTGCTGCGACTCGCGGGCCGACCGTGACCGTTACGTAACGCAGGCAGGCAGGCAGGCGTAGAAAGCACGGAGCGGAGGCGGGCCGCCGCAGAGATAGCAGCGTCCCGGCGCGTCGCCACCTTTCACTTCTGAAGGACGGTCGCACGATGCCGCTCCTCGGGGCGAAATGAATGGCTTATGTTTATTATATTTCGCAAGCGCAAATTAAGGACTCCGCGCAAGGACGCAACCCCGAGATTCGGCTGCTTCCGCACCTGCCCAGTAGCGTTCGTGACAACAGTGACGTGGCTTACATGAAACGGCACCTCGTACTAAGGGCTAAGAAATCGAGACTGGTCATTGGATCTCAGGAGGGAACCACAACGAAAACAACACCTTTTTACGCTGTCTCCCGTTACGATCTGTCTATCATTAGGACGATATTACAAACATAACTTTTCCGTCCTGTAATATCTCGAGCGCAGGGAGAGCGTTAATCATAAATTGAAAAATCACAACAGATAGTAGAAATCGTGCCTTCAGCAGTGTCATCAAAACTAAGGGTACTTTTGTTACTAAAATAAGCGTTGCATGACTGAACAAATATTACACTACTGGCCATTAAAATTGCTACACCACGAAGATGACGTGCTAAAGACGCGAAATTTAACCAACGGCAAGAAGATGCTGTGATATGCAAATGATTAGCTTTTCAGAGCATTCACACAAGGTTGGCGCCGGTGGCGACACCTACAACGTGCTGACATGAGTAAAGTTTCCAATCGATTTCTCATACACAAACAGCAGTTGACATGCGTTGCCTGGTGAAACGTTGTTGTGATGCCTCGTGTAAGGAGGAGAAATGCGTACCATCACGTTTCCGCCTTTGATAAAGGTCGGATTGTAGCCTATCGCGATTGCGGTTTATCGTATCGCGACGCTGCTGCTCCCGTTGGTCGAGATCCAATCACTGTTAGCAGAATATGGAATCGGTGGGTTCAGGATGGTAATACGGAACGCCATACTGGATCCCAACGGCCTCGTATCACTAGCAGTCGAGATGACAGGCATCTTATTTACATGGCTGTAACGGATCGTGCAGCCACGTGTCGACCCCTGAGTCAACAGATGGGGACGTTTGCAAGACGACCACCATCTGCACGAACAGTTCGACGACGTTTGCAGCAGCATTGACTATCAGCTCGGAGACCATGGCTGCGGTTACCCTCGACGCTGTATCACAGACAGGAGCGCCTTTGGTGGTGTATTCAACGACTAACCTGGGTGCACGAATGGCGAAACGTCATTTTTTCGGATGAATCCAGGTTCTGTTTACAGCATCATGATGGTTTCGTCCGTGTTTGGTGACATCGGGGTGAACGCACATTGGAAGCGTGTATTCGTTATCGACATACTGGCGTATCACCCGGCGTGATGGTATGGGGTGCCATTAGTTACACAACTCGGTCACCTCTTGTTCGACTGCTGCCCTGGCCAGCACATTCTCCAGATATCTCACCAACTGAAAACGTCTGGTCAATGGTGGCCGAGCAACTGGTTCGTCACAATACGCCAGTCACTACTCTCGATGAACTGTGGTATCGTGTTGAAACTGCATGGGCAACTGTACCTGTACATGCCATCCAAGCTCTGTTTGACTCAGTGCCCAGACGTATCAAGGCCGTTACTACGGCCAGAGGCGGTTGTTCTGGGTATTGATTTCTCATGACCTATGCACCCAAATTGCGTGAAAATGTAATCACATGTCAGTTCTAATATAATATATTTGTCCAATGAATACCCATTTATCATCTGCATTTCTTCTTGGTGTAGCAATTTTAATGGGCAGTAGTGTGTGTCGTATAAAGCAGAGTGCCAGTATTGTAAATGTAAAGCCGTTTCGTTTTTGTGTTCATAAAACTCGTCAAAAGCGACGTTTTTTGATATTACGATCGTGCAGAACGATGCACAACGTACTAGTTACGTAGAATAGTCGCAAACTGATCTTCGTACAGGTATCGACAGAAAAATGTAAACTTTGGCGGGCGATTGGCGAATGTATGACGTTGCAGCGCAATTTCACCGCGCAGCTGGTAAGGTTATTAAACAGGGGACATGTAGTTGCCAGGACATAAAGTATTTGCGAATTTCATTCCCTCTACTCCTTTGGACAGTAACTATGCCTCGCAGAGACGCACGTGAACAATATACGCAGATGTCAGCATTTGAGAGACCGTGTAATTGGGGTCAAAGACTCCGGATGGAGTAATCGACGAACCACTCTACATATGAATAGGAGCGATGTTACTGTTCGCCGATAAGGGAGGAATGGGTGAATCAAGGCCGATCACAGCAGCGAGACGGGAGTGGTCGACCTGGAGAGTTTACTGAACGTGAGGACCGAGCAATTGTCAAAGAGGCACTCAGATCGCCGGATTCATCATTATGATCGATCCGACGTGCAGCTGGTGCTTCAGTGAACGGAAGGACCATTAATGGGCGGCTCACAGTATGATGGTTGAGCTCAAGGAGTCCAATGTGCCCACTACCATTGACCTCTACACACGAACAAGCCCTTTTGCAATGTTGTCGGGCACATTCGGCCTCGAATCTTATTACTGGAGTAGAATTGTCTTCACTGATGAGCCCCGCTCCGAACTGAGCCCCAATGCCCAGCGACGGCGTGTCTGGAGACGCCTGGACAGTGGTGGAATACCACCAACCTGATTGTCCCTCGGCATGCGTCCCGACAATCGATAGTGCTGGCCTGGAGTGCCATTTCGTTTCATTGTATGACCAGTTCGGTTGTTATCCTCGGTACCCTTGCAGCACAACGGTACGTCGACGTATTCTACGCCCCGTTTTGTTGACCATGGTTCAAATGGCTCTGAGCACTATGGGACTTAACTTCTGAGGTCATCAGTCCCCTAGAACTTAGAACTACTTAAACCTAACTAACCTAAGGACATCACACACATCCATGCCCGAGGCAGGATTCGAACCTGCGACAGTAGCGGTCGCGCGGTTCCAGACTGTAGCGCCCAGAACCGCTCGGCCATTTCGGCCGGCTGTTGACCATGGCAAGCCATCCTGTGCTTATATTTCAGCAAGATAATGTCCGCCGGGATACGGCGAGATTTCTGCTGCTTGTCTTCAATCACTACCTTGGCCATCAAGGCCATCGGATCTCTCCCCAGTTCAGAACGGTTGGAGCAGTACGGGCAGGGCCCCCCAACTAGCTCAGGATGTTTCCGAAGAAATCAGCCAACTGGACAGAATTTGGCACGATATATCTCAGGAAGGGATCCAACAACTCAACCAATCAACGCCAACCCCAGTAACTGTTGACACGAGGGCCAGAGGTACAACAATGCGTTATTTAACTTATTCAATTTCTGAAGCTGTTTCTCTTAGATAAATCATCAAATTTTTTATTTAATTATAATAATTTGTTTGACTGTAGGTATACATGACATCTACCGATTTCCCTCCCATTCGGATAATTCGTTTGTGGTGCGTCTTTTTTTTATTTTTGTATTATAGTTTGTTCAGTCTTATACGAGGGTTGGAACTGTAATAGTTGCAACTATTTATTTACAGGTCGTAGAAAATAGATACGTGTTTCAAAGTTTTACTGACCTTCAAAGTAGTCACCAGCATTGTGTATAACCCTCGTTGCCAGCGATGTGGAAGTTGTAGGGTACTCTTAGAATTGTCAGTCGTGTTGACAATTCGAGCGGCGTGGTCTATTGCCAGAAGAATTTGTAGCAGTTCTGAGCGAATGCTGTGAAGTTTTTCCTTCAGTTTAGAAATCGAGTTGAACTTGCAAGGGTTTAAGTAAGGGGAGTGCAGTAGATGGTATAGCACTTATCAGCCCCAGCAGTCAGACAAATCAGTAACAGCTTGCACTGTACGTGCTTGAGCACTGCCCTGCAAAATGATGGTCAGGTACCGCAGAAAGTGTCATCAGTTCTGTCTCAATGCTGTTCATTTTTGGAACACAACATACTGGCGCGTTAGATCGTCAAAATCCCGTTATGGTTAGAGGGACCTCCCCATGGTCCAAACGTTCTCAATTGAGGAAAGATACGGTGACCCTGCTGGTGAAAGTAGGGTTTGACAAGCAAGAAGACAAGCATTAGAAACTCTCGCCGTGTGCGGGCAGACACTATCTTGCTGAAGTGAAATGTAAGCCCAGTAAGGGTTTCGATGAAGGGACGCATTACGGGGAGTAGAATATCGTCGACCTACAGCTGCGCTGTAAGGCTGCCGCAGATTGCAACCAAAGGGCTCCTGCTAGGAAATTGAATGTCCGGTTGTCGGACCGCATGGCAGGTGACAGTTAGGTTGCTATCCTGACCGTCTTCGCTGATCACGTGGGCTCGCTTCTAAGAGGGACTCATCACTGACGACAATTCTACTCCAGTCAATGAGATCCTAGGCCGTAGACGCGTTTTAAGACGTCCCGGACAGCGGTGGGATACCAGTCTGACGCCTGCCACGCGGCCCGACAACCAAGAGTGATGGTCTGGTGTGACATTCCTTTTCAGAGCAGGACCCTTTAGTTATCTGCGGCACCATTACAGCAAAGCGGTAAGTCAACGAACTTTCTACGCCCCGTTTTATGCCCCTTCATGGCGAGTCGTCCTGAGTCTACACTTCAGCAAGATAATGCCCGCCGGCAGATGGCGAGAGTTTCTATTGCTTCTCTTCCTCCTTGCCAAATCCTGCCTTAATCAGCAAGGTCGCTGGATCTCCCCCCCCCCCCTCCCCCCCATAATTGAGAACGTTTAGAGCGTTATAGGCAGGATCCTCCAGCCATCTCAGAATTTTGACGATCAGACGCGCCAATTGGACAGAATTTGCCACAATATCCCTCAGGACGATATCCAAAAACTCCATCAAACAATATCCAGCCATATAACTGCTTATGTAAGTATCATATACAGACCAACACGTTATTGACTTGCTGAATTTGTGAAGCTTGAATAAATCATCCATTTGTTTCTGTAATTGTAATCATTTGTTTGTCTGTACATGTACATCACATCTACTGATTTCCGGCCAAGTTGGATAATTTCTTCGTTGTGCGATTTTTTTCTTTTTTGGATTGGAGTGTACACCGATGATTCGAAAAATTACGACCACCTGTCTAATAGCGAGTTGTTCCACTCTTCAAACACCGTACAACAGAGATTCTGCTTGGTGTGGATTTTACAAGTCCTTGATAGGATCGCAGAGGTATACGACACCAGATGTCCAGGTAAAGGTCAAGCAATTCCCTCTTATTACGGGGCGGTGGTCTACGGACACGCAGCTGGCACCTGATACGTGTTCCAATACGTACAGATCAGGCACAATTGCTGCCCAAGACATCAGTGTCAGTTCACCATAATGCACGTCAAATCACTGCAGCCCGAGCCTGACCTTTAAACACGGACAATTATCCCGCTATCGTCGTAAGGGGAGTCTTCAGTCATGAAGCTATGCAGGTGGTCCGCAACAAGGTTCTCGTTGTTGACTGCTGTCATGACGCCTTCGATTACTACCATAGATCCCGTGGAAACCCAACTCAGTGTGGCCAGTAGCACGTTTCGTGCAGTCATCCAGTGTAAGGACCCAACCATCGATCCAGTGTAACAAGAAATGCGATTCACTCGACAGGAGACACGTTTCTATTGATTCACAGTGAAAACTCCCTGACGCTGCGCTCACGCTGCAATCGCCACTGAAGATGTCGTTGGGGCGACACAACGAACACGCAGGGGTCGTGTGATGTGGAGCTCTATGTTCAACATTAGCTTTTGAGCGGTGTGCTCCGAAACACTTGTGCCTGCACCTACATCGGATTCTGTCGTCAGATCTGCCACAGATCGGTGCCTATCCTGAATTACACAGTGGAAGATTCTCTAATCCCTACGTTTTGTGGTGAGACGTCTTCGTCCAATACCATACGGCCTACTCGTTATTTCACTGTCTTTAAACCACTTTCCATAGGCATTGCTCACAATAGTGCGCCAACAGGCGACCAGCTTCGCCGTTTCAGAGGTTCCCGTTTCCAGCCGCAGTGTCACAACAATGTGATTTGTCAAAACCGCTTATATCAGTGGATTTCCGCATTTGCGTCCGTATCTTTGCTTTAATGGCTGCCCATTAAATCTCTTTTCCACTTATATCCTTCCCTTACTGTGTCACGTAGCCGCACTACCACCAGGAGGCATCAGGTCATAATGTTTTGGCTCATCAGTGTATGTGTAAAATACAAGGGCGCTTCAAATTCAGTCGCCTTAGTAGCAAGTGCCGACTAACAAGTATAAGGTAACTAGGCCCTTTAAACAACTTTCGCCATAGGCGTCATATGAATATATGCAAATGGTGTTCTACACTACTGGCCATTAAAATTGCTACACCAAGAAGAAATGCAGATGATAAACGGGTATTAATTGGATAAATATATTATACTAGAACTGGCATGTGATTACATTTTCACGCAATTTGGGTGCATAGATCCTGAGAAATCAGTACCCAGAACAACCACCTCTGGTCGTAATAACGGCCTTGATACGCCTGGGCATTGAGTCAAACAGAGCTCGGATGGCGTGTACGGGTACAGTCACACGTTATCCTGCTGAAATGTAGGGTTTCGCAGGGATCGAATGAAGGGTAGAGCCACGGGTCGTAACACATCTGTAATGTAACGTCCACTGTTCAAAGTGTCGTCAATGCGAACAAGGGGTGACCAGGACGTGTAACCAATGGCACCCCATACCATCACGCCGGGTGATACGCCAGTATGTCGATAACGAATACACGCTTCCAATGTGCGTTCACCCCAATGTCGCCAACCACGGACGCGACCATCATGATGCTGTAAACAGAACCTGGATTCATCCGAAAAAATGACGTTTCGCCATTCGTGCACCCAGGTTCGTAGTTGAATACACCACCAAAGGTGCTCCTGTCTATGATACAGCGTCAAGGGTAACCGCAGCCATGGTCTCCGAGCTGATAGTCAATGCTGCTGCAAACGTGTCGAACTGTTCGTGCAAATGGTTTTAGCCTTGCAAACGTCCCCATCCGTTGACTCAGGGGTCGACACGTGGCTGCACGATCCGTTACAGCCATGCGGATAAGATGCCTGTCATTTCGACTGCTAGTGATACGAGGCCGTTTGGATGCAGCAGGGCGTTCCGTATTACCGTCCTGAACCCACTGATTCCATATTCTGCTAACAGTCATTGGATCTCGACCAACGCGAGCAGCAATGTCTAGATACGATAAACCGCAATCGCGATAGGCTACAATCCGACCTTTATCAAAGTCGGAAACGTGATGGTACGCATTTCTCCTCCTTACACGAGGCGTCACAACAACGTTTCACCAGCCAACGCCGGTCAACTGCTGTTTGTGTATGAGAAATCGGTTGGAAACTTTTCTCATGTCAGCAAGTTGTACGTGTCGCCACCGGCGCGAACCTTGTGTGAATGCTTTGAAAAGCTAATCATTTGCATATCGCTTTATCGTCTTCCTGTCGGTAAAATTTCTCGTCTGTAGCACATCATCTTCGTGGTGTAGCAATTTTAATGGCCAGTAGTGTATTACAATAACAATATTTAGTCGGCTTCATTAATCGAATATTACTAATAACTGAGGGCCCTGAAGCGCCTCCTCCACTAACTACCACCCAGTAAAATTTAAAAACCAGGAGAAGTGATAAACTCTACCAGCTTACAGTTTGCGTGTCTCACATCAGCAAGGAGACAGGTAAATAACACGGCTTGGAAACCAACCGGCAAAACAGCACAAATACGTAGGACTATCCTTTGACTTGGTGGGCTCCGTGGACAACACTAAAACATACTAAAATACCATCAGGTCCTTATGGAAGCAAATCCCTCTAAGAATTCAATTAAAGCCGCTCACATGTCATGTTAGGAACAATAGTAGATCATACATATAAATAGTACAACTTCGTCGAGGTAAAAGGGCTCTAATCGTAACTGAGAGGCTACCTTTCTCTCGCATTGCCAAGAAGTGAAAAGACCAGGAGAAGGTAGTCATAAAGCATGGACTAAGAAAATAATGATCTTCATTCCTTTCAAGTTGGGCCTAAACAGCAAGATGAAAGACCGAAGAATTAAAACCTTACTTGTAAGCACCACTAGGAGGCATCGAGCCTCGCGATGGGCAGTAGTCACAATGTTTTGGCTCATCAGTGCATGTGTAAAATACCTTCCGTCTAGCATACAACAAACAGAATTAGTTCTTTTTGCGGCTGATACTAGCATTATAATCCACCGAAGTATACATATAGCAACAGAGTAAATGGCAAAAAATGTTCTTAAAAGTATCATTGGTTCTCAATTTTGAAAAGATACAACATATTCAGTTCTGTACATCAAGAGGTAATAAATGAATGATAGGTTAACACACGGTGAGCAGAAACAGAATATGGTGAAAACGTCAAAGTTTCGGATATCCATATTGATGAGGATTTAAACTGGGAAAAGTACATTTTGGAACTTCCAAAACAACTTAGTCAGTCATTTTTCCAATCAGAATCATTGAAAATCTTGTGGAGAGACAAATCAGCAAGCTGACATATTTTGCATATTTTTATTCAGTAATCTCATATGAAATGATGTTCTGGGGTAACTCACGTTTAAGAAAGGAATTGTTCGTTGCTCAAAAATGTGCTGTCAGAGTAATATTGGTGCTCACCCACGATCATCTTGTAAACATGTATTTAAGGAATTAGGCATTTTGATTACTGCTTCGCAGTATATATATTCCCTCGTGAAGTTTGTTGTAAATAATCCATTGCAGGTCAAAAGTCACAATAACGCTCATCAATAAAATACCAGAAGGAAAAAATGAAGTTGATTACTCCGCATTCAGGCTGCAATTTAGTACAAAAAGGGATACACAATGCTGGCACCGAAATTTTTGATCATTTGCCCAATGAGGTAAAATGTCTGACAGGCAACAAAGTTAAATTTGAAAACAAACTGAAAAAGTTTCTCCTTGACCACTCCATCTGTTCCGTAGAAGAATTTCTAAATTTATAATTTTGTAACGTGTAAAAGATGATGTATAGGAATTATTAAGTTACAGCAGCACTGAAGAAGAATCAGCATGCAGCCGTATTTATACATTAATTTGTAACGTGATGTGAATATAATTTGACAAATGATCCACGGAACGGGACCTATCTCACTTTGTAGGGTCAGTATTTGCTTTACTTTCAAAATGACACAGCCTAATGCCCAAAAGGATTTTATTCAAATTGTCAGTGGCTATAGAATGCTTCGCACTTACCTCGGTATTCATTTTTGTTTCAAATAACTTATAATAGAGGTTTTGTACAGGAACATGTCTACTACGACCATTTTGTGCATCAATTGCCTTACCTGTTTCTGTACATATAACTGTGATTTAGCATCGGTCTGAAAGACGCTTCTGCCAACAGTTACCATCCGACCTTTTAACCGCCTCAGCTTCTAGATCTAATACAGCTGATAACTGGATTTAAACATGTTTGTAGACGAGCAAGGTTACTCTCTAGAGAAATGATGAGAAACTGCAACGCCGTTAAGAGTTCCCTTAGAAGGCCAAGTGGAATTATTGCGACTTGCAATGATATTACGTTAACTGAGGTGCCGTAAATTTCTGAACTTAGTACAGTTTTCATATGGGGACCTACGATAGTGGGATGACTTAACTGCAAAGAACGGGATGGGAAGACATACTAACCTAAATGACTGTAAAGGATTCTCGTATTTCGTATGCGAAAACATCTGTTGACTTTTTGACTGGCGTTGGAGTCGCTAATACAGATTTCTACCAAACCTACAAAAACAGCAAGGAACATCAGGATTCGACTTGGAAGTAAAATCTAGAATGGGTAATGAGATCTGTAGTGCAATTGTGCCTCTACCTCAGTCAACTTAACGATACACGAAAGAAAATTATCAGGCTTATATTAAATTCCAATAAATAAATGAGTATTGGAAATACTTTCTTCATGCAAAAGTAAAACAGCGGGTGAAATCTGTGCATGCGTCAGTTTTGTGATTAACGAAACAAGAACTACATATGTCATATTCGTAGTTCGACATTCATCTTCAGCTACTACTTTTGGCGAATATACGACATCATCGGTTTTTTTATATGTGTACATGAAATACGAGGTACGACAATGAAGTGATGCGAAAAAAATGTTGCTTACCGTTTAGTCAGGTTTAGTGTTGTTTCCTTCAAAGTAGTTCCCTTCTGATTTCACACACTTTTTCCAGCGCCTCTGTCGTTCATGGTAACATTTCTGGAACACATCTTCTGTAATATCGTCCAAGACCCTCGTCACAGCTTTTTGGACATCTTGTGTTGTTTGGAAATGGTGTCCTCTGACCGCCGACTTGTCTCTTGGAAATAGAAAAAAGTCACACGAAGCGACATCTGGCGAATAAGGTGGCTGTGGTAGTACTGATATTTGTTTTGAGGTTAAAATTTGCTGTACTGACAGAGCAGTATGGGATGGCGCATTATCGTGATGCAGAAACCAATGATCAGCAATGTTGGCACGGACACGAAGAACGCTTTCTAAAATGTCGTTGTAGTAAAATTGGCTAACTGTTTGTCCAGGAGGCAACCACTCTTTATGAGCAATTCCCCTGGAATGAAAGAAGCATACAAGCATGCATTTTGCTTTTGACTTTGACATGCGAGCATTTTTTGGTCTGGGTGATCCCTTTGAGCACCATTGTGAACTTTGTCATTTACTCTGGATCGTACAGAGAAACCAACTTTCATCACCAGAGATAACACGGCCAACGATTCTGGATTGATTTCCGTTTGCTCTAACAGATCGGCTTCCACATTTTTCCGTGTTTCTCACTGTTGTGGTGCGAGATTTTTGGGGACCATTTTGGCACAAATCTTTCTCATACCAAGATCTTCAGTTATTATTAGACGAACCGTTCCTCAATTGATGTTCAGTTCTTCTGCAGTCATTTTCACGGATAATCTTCGATCAGATCGTACGAGTTCACGCACCCTGGCCAAGTTGACATCTGTCCGTGAGGTTAATGGTCATCCACAGCAGACTTCATCTTCAACATTCGTCCTGCCTTCACTAAACATTTTATGCCAACGAAAAACGTGAGCTCTTGGCATAACCTACTCTCCAAAAGCCGTCTGAAGCTTACCGTAAGTTGTCGCGTTTTCACCCAGTTTAACGCAGCAAGAAATGGCATACCATTGCGCAATATTATGCAGTTCCATTTCCGTGACGAGAGACACAAACACGTGTTAACTTATTACAGTACAACTCATGACTGAGCAGTTGCATCGATGTGCCGCTTGGACTAGAAGCAGCTTATAGACCAAGGTCAAAGATATTGCGCCTATGCAAGCCTCCAGGGTTGCCACATCTTGCAAAGAAAATCAGTCTCATTACTTTATTGTCGCACCTTGTATACAGTATCCAGTCACATTAGAGTGACCACCTGTGAAAAGCCTGAATGATCACCATTTGCGGCGCGAGAAGTACAGGAAGAGTGAGGTTCTGGAAGGTACCGCCAGGGACGTGGAGCCGTATCGACTCCAGAGCCGCGGCCAGCTGCGCTAAGATCCTCAGTTGAAGATCCATAGCGGGAACAGCCCGATCGGGATGATCCCACAGATTACCGATTGGGATTAAATTCGGCGAGATTGGTTCCCAGGGAAGTACTGCAAACTTATCCTGGTGCTCTTATAACCACGCACATACACTGCGGCCTGTATGACACGTCAAACTGTCATCCTAGTAGGCACCATCGTAGGTTTGGACATGGTCCCCAAGAACAGATGCATACTTGTGTTGATCCATTATGCCTTCCGGAATGAGAACTTCACTGGAGGAATGCCCTCTGGTCTGAACCCTTCCGACAGTTGTTGCAGGATGTTTGCTTTCAGACGTTTCACGCGGTTCACGTCAACGGCCACCTCTGCGATGGAGCATAAGACATGATTCATCTGAAAAGGCCACCTGCCGCCACACAGTGGACGTCCAGTTGCGATACTGAAGTGCAAATTGTAGCCTTCATCACTGATTGACAACAGTAAGCTACTCATTGAGACTCAGTTCGAGAGTGCCTCATCACTGTAGACAATTCTCCAGTCAATTCTCCAGGCGGAAGACGTGTCTGGAGACGTCTGGGACAGTGGTGAAACACCAGTCTGACTCTCACCCGTCATACGGCCCGAAAACCAGGACTGACGGTCGTGGATGCCATTTAATTTCGTAGCAGGACTTCTTTGGTTGTTATCTGCGGCACCTTTACGTCAGAACGGCACGTCGACGATATTCTACGCCCCATTTTGTTGCCCCAGCCATCCTGTCCTTATATTTCCGCTAGATAACGTCCGCTCGTCCGCTCTCGGTGAGACTTTCTATTGCTTGTTTTCTGCCTGAGAAACCCTACCTGGTCGCCGTATCTCTGCCCA
Organism: Schistocerca americana; assembly: GCF_021461395.2. NCBI lineage: Eukaryota > Metazoa > Arthropoda > Insecta > Orthoptera > Acrididae > Schistocerca > Schistocerca americana. The sequence goes on along the minus strand of NC_060126.1, from coordinate 390,945,474 downwards.
ACTGAGAACGGCTGGAGCATTATGGGCAGAGCCCTCCAACCAGCTCACCATTTTGAAGATCTAACGCACCAGTTTGGCAGAATTTGGCACGATATCTCGTTAATCCATCCCGGGAATCGAGAAAGCCGCGCGTTATTAGCCGAGCGGTGTAGGGCGTTGCAGTCGTGGACAGTGCGGCTGGTCCCGGCGGAGGTTCGAGGCCTCCCTCGGGCATGGGTGTGTGTGTATGTTTGTCCTTAGGGTAATTTAGGTTAAGTAGTGTGTAAGCTTAGGGCCTGATGACCTTAGCAGTTAACTCCCGTAAGTTTACACACACATTTGAACATTTTTGAATCGAGAATCTTGACGATATTTACCTCATATCGATATCGATACCGGCAAGATATCGGCCCTCGGAATTGCAAGACTTTCGAGAATGTTTTTATTTTAATTTTTAGGTTTAATTTATTGTGTAATTACATATTCGCTATTGTATTTTTTCATTTATTGCTATTATTTTCGATTATTATTCCCTTTTAGGAGAACGTGTGAACTCGAGTCAATCACAGTTTCACTTACTTTCCTTCTTTTCTTTTCTTCCCAAGACCTCAACGTAGTTCACTGTGCTTTTTCCTGCTTCCGTTTGTCGCTTTTCTTCTCTTCTTTCTAGGCTGGGCGTAGTTCAAGTTTTTTATTTTTGATTTTACTTCTGAACTGTCATCTGACCTCAGTTTCTCCTTCTTAAATTTTCAACTGTCGCGGATCTCCTTGTCCTTCTTTTATCCAATTAGTCCTTACTTTGCTTGCATTAACGATGTTAAAAATGTTCTTAGTGAACCTGTTTTCATGCATTCTACGAGTACATACGAGTGCGTAGAACTGTAGGAGTCTTTTTCCTAATTTTATCTATGATGTTGTCTGTGTATTCATAGTGTTCCTTTGGAGGTAGATCGCCTGACCGAAGTTCCGTCTCGGAGTACAGCCTCACAGATTTTTCAAAGAATTTTTCGTTCTTGTTTCTTATTTCATGAATTTCTGTCCTGCCTCTAATACCTGTGGTTTCTGCTGCTTAAAAGGTTTCTGGTAGAACAACCGTGTTATAGTGCCGTAGTTTTGCATTACGAGATATTGCCCTTTCTATAGTGACACAATATCATTTTGTATGCCTTTTTCAGTTTGAATATTCTTTCTGTGTTGGAGATTGTGTTCAGTTCTGTTGGTTGAATGGCTTCTCCTAAATACTTGAAGTGAGTAACGTGTCAGATTTTCCCATACTGTGTTTCCAATGGAAGTTTTCAGTTGATTTGGTGTCCATATGCTGAGTTTTCTCGTAGGAAATATGGAGTCCGGTTTTACAGGAGATTTCATATAGCTTACCTAGGTTCAGATTGGCTTATTCTTTGTTGCTTGTTAATATAGCCAGGTCATCAGCAAAGGCCAGGAATTTCACAGCGACTGTTTTTCCTTCCTATTTTCCAATTTCGATACTTTTGACATGCTTTTCTCATTTTAGGGTTATGTTTTTCAGTACAATGTTGAACAACTGCGGCTATAAGTCATCTCCTTGATGGACTCCTTCGTGAATTTCGAATAGGCTTGAGATTACTCCCATGAATTTCGCTTTTGAAGTGCTTTCTGATGAAGTTTCCTGGAATATGGTTCTGATTTTTCTATAGACGCCTAATTCTTTTAAGCTATGAAACAGCGTTTGTCTGTCAACAGAATAGTAACCGTTTTTGAAATCCACAAATGGACTACAATGTTCCGGCACCGTCTGACGCGTTGTAAGTTTCTGATGTTCAAGATGTGTTTCATACTAGATCTCCCTTTCCTGACTCCCGCCTGATTCTCACCAGTCTGTGTGTCCTTTTCCGACTCACGATGCTTCAGCAAAGCTTTAAAGAGGCTTTTATAAGTTACTGGAAGATGCGAGATTCCTCTGTAATTGTTCGAATCTGTTTTTTTCTTCTTTCTTGTAGAGCAGGTGTATCAAGGCGCTCTTCCAGTATTTGGGGATTTTCTGTTCTTCAGATTTCTGATATTATTCTGTGAAATTTTTGTTTGATGTCTTTGGAGTCCAATTTTCATAATTCTGCAGTAATTCCATCTTCGCCAGGTACTCTACTGTCTAGTTTTTCTGATTATTTTCACTATTTTTTCACGTTCAGGTGGAAGTGAATCAGGGTATGATGCTGGTATTACAAACCGCAGTTGTTCAGATGCCACATATTTCTTCATTTATTTTACACTGAAGAGGCTAAACATTACTACCAATACCCACTACGAGATTACATGCCGCTTGGTAACACCGCAAGCGCGTGACGCAGTAAGGAGAGTAAACAGGGTGTAAGCATGATTCTCCATTCGTCTCTGCTTTGCTTGTACAGGATGTAAGTTTTAAGTTGACAAACCAGAATAACTCGAAAAATAAGCTTCACGCGAAAAATGTGTAGAATACAAAGTTCATTATTTTCGAGGTGGACATCTGCTGGTGCTAAAATTAGCCCACCATCCCAGCCCCCTGGGGGTGGGGCGGGTGGCAACTTTAAGATTTCAAATGGGAACCCCCATTTTTACTGCGGAATCAGATTATACACAAAAAAAATACATATATTTTGTCTTAAACATTTGCTTTGTTTCTTGGTAGTTGGCACTGTAATTTAATAAAATCCATGTTCTCATTTTTGCATGAAGAATGGTTACGGATAAATAATAAATACTTATTTAAATCGTCAATTTTGATTCGCTAAAACTATAAGTCTCCCTCTCCCCCGTAGCGTGGGGTTTGAGGGAGAGGAATTAGAGATTTACAAATGTTGACCCAAATATTAATTTTTTCCGCAGATTCGGATAAGTTTTGTTTGTTTCGTGATCAACATTTGTAAAACTCTAATTCCTCTCTCTCAAACCCCACCGTATGGGGAGAGCGGGAGAGTTTTAGTTTTAGCGAATCAAAATTTACGAATTAAATAAGTATTTTTTATTTATCCGTAACCATTTTCCACGCAAAAATAAGAACTTTGATTTTCTTGAATCACAGCGCCAACTACCAAGAATGAAAACAAATGTTTGAGACAAAATGTACGTAGGTTTTTATGCAGAATCTGATTCTGCAGTAAAAAATGGGAGTTCCCATTTGAAATTTTAAAGTTGTCTCCCGTCCCACCCCCAGGGGCTGGGGTGGTGGGCTAATTTTAGCACCAGCAGATGTCCCCCTCGAAAATAATCACCTTTGTGTTCTACACATTTTTTCGCGTGAAGCTTATTTTTCGAGTTATTCTGGTTTGTCAACTTAAAACTTACACCCTGTACAAGCGAAGCAGAGACGAATGGAGAATCATGCTGTCGGCGATATGAAAAGCAAATAGGCAAATCTACTGACATAAGCGACTTTAACAGAGAGCAGATTGTTATAGCTCTGCTCTGGAAACTATAATCTCGGGAAGGGCGAAGCTGGTCGACTGTTCGCTTGCTGGTACCATGAAACGTCTATGGAAAGTGGTTGAAGGTCGGTGAAACTACGAGAAGGTGACGAGGTGTTGGACGACCACGTCTCACTAGAGGAGGTGGTCGTCAGAGGCCTGTGTGATCTGAAAAGCGAGATGGGCGGCAGTCTGTTGCGGATCTGGCGAAAGTGTACAATTCTGGTGCAGACACAATTGTTTCTGAACACATTGTTCAGCGCACACTGTTTAAAGTGGGGCTTCGACCCTTACGCGTTCCCATGTCGACCCAAAGGCACAGGCAGTTACGACTGTAGTGAGCACGGGATCATCAAGATTTGGCCGTGGATCAATGTAAACGTGTCGTCCGGTCAAATTAATCACGCCTCCTGTTACACCAGGTCGACGGACGTGTCCAGTTATTCAGTCACCCAGACGAACAGCTGTTCGAAACGTGCACTTCGCCACCGACGCAGGCCATTCGGGACAGTATTGTGCTATTGAGGACATTCACTTGGTCTTCCGCGGGTCTCACGGCAGTAATCTACGGCACCACTACAGCTGTGGAGCACATGAACATTACAGCGGGCCAGCGGTATCCCTCCTCGCCTGAAGTCTTCAAAAATGGTTCAAATGGCTCTGAGCACTATTGGAACTTAACTTCTGAGGTCATCAGTCCCCTAGAACTTAGAACTACTTAAACCTAACTAACCTAAGGACATCACACACATCCACGCCCGAGGCAGGAATCGAACCTGCGACCGTAGCGGTCGCGAGCTTCCAGACTGTAGCGCCTAGAAACGCTCGGCCACTCCGGCCGGCCCTGAAGCCTTCCCCAACGTCGATGGCACCTTCAAACATGATAACAGATAATATCACAAGACCAGGATCATGTCAAAGTGTTTAGAGGAATATTTTGGTGAACTCAGGTTGCTTCTTTGCCACCAATTCGCCAAATCTGAAGTTATATGGTAGGCTATCGGCTGCCAGCTCCGCGCCTACAAACTGTAACCTTCCCGTATAATATACAGGGTGGCGCACGAAATGTGTTACCATTTTGTTTTTCAATATAAACTTTATTGTCAATATAATCTCAAAGGAATATATACTACAATGAAGAGCCGTCCATGGAGATTTGTTCTAACTCAGCACATGCTCAATATGTCCACCATTTCGTTTCCTAACTTCCTTCAAACGAACACTGAAGTTAGTGATTACCCTACGGCACATGTCTTCCGTAATTTCACTGCAAGCTTGAAGAATAAGTCTTCTGAGCTCCATTAAATTCCACAGCTTCTTGCTACTGCCTTGCCCTTCAACACGCAGTGGTTCATGGAAGATGGAGCAAGGCCACATACTGCAAACACTGTGTTGGAGTTTTTACACGAGCATTTCGACATGCGGATCATTTCAGTCAGGTTTCGAGGTCGCTTCAATGACGGACAAAATTGGCCCCCCAATAATCCAGACCTCAATCCATGTGACTTTTTTCTCTGGGGGTACCTAAAGGAAAAGATTTTCCTGGAAGGTCCACGTGATTTAATGGAGCTCAGAAGACTTATTCTTCAAGCTTGCAGTGAAATTACGGAAGACATGTGCCGTAGAGCAAACACTAACTTCAGTGTTCGTTTGAAGGAAGTTAAGAAACGAAATGGTGGACATATTGAGCAAGTGCTGAGTTAGAACAAATCTCCATGGACGGCTCTTCATTGTAATATATGTTCCTTTCAGATTGTATTGACAATAAAGTTTATATTGAAAAACAAAATGGTAACACATTTCGTGCGCCACTCTGTAGTTAAATTTGGATAATTAAATTCTGACGTATGAAAAGTGATAAATCTTAACTCATGAAAAACTGATAAATTTTGAGGTAAGCCGCGCTGCGCCATGGTCCTGTGAAATCGGTCTGAATCTGTCCGTGAGAAATAAACTGAAAAATTCTAACCTCGTGATGGTGTCGCCGGAAACGCTATCTATATATCTGCTCGTAATTGGCACAGCTTAGTGCAATGCTGGCCGACCTACTAATAATGGATAACATTTGTCTGAGATCTGAATTACTCGAAAAACTGGCGTTACTTAGTGACACTGCTGCACAGCTGGTCGTCTGATTACTAAACAGCACATCACTATGATCTGACAAAAATTCTGGAATATTTTAATTTAGATAAATGGCTGGATCGGGACCGGCAATGACTTAAGGGAAAATTATATTTGTATAGTTTACTGGTAAAAACAATGTTTTTTACGTTATTCATGAAGATCTACAATCCATGACACGGGAAAATTGAATATATTACAAATCTGGGTCAACTGGTGTTGACGAATCACAAAAGAAAAGATTGAAACAAATTCATATTAACATCTCAGACAAGTGATTTAACTACGCGCAAGCCAATAAAAATAATAAACTATACCTTACAATAGATGGTTGACTTAATCACACTGTTGATTTTTCGTTATATTAACAATTATTCATTTGTTCATCATCATCTCATTCCATGGTATCATTTAGCTCTGCGGCTGATCACAGTTGTTATTCAGTTCCATATAATAAAATTTTACAATTTGTCCTGCACTGTGACTTTTAACAACTACTAACTATAAACTGCTCTGTACCAGCGACAGACAACAACTACCCTGTAGCAGCGAGCGACTGCAACTGCGGCAGAGTCTCCTCTGACCTGCCACTCTATTGCAGCTCTCATTTGACAGGGGCAAAGATATTTTATGTCTCAGGCAGCGCCTGTGAATTGTCGTTCTAGCAAGTGAGCAATACATAGAGATTGCATTTGCTCCGGCAGGGTGGTGAACCCCTTACAAAACCTATCCGTAATATGCTGGCACTACGTGACCTGCGCGTACACATCTGGTAGCACCTGTCTTAAGAAATCTACCAAGGACTTGTCGAATCCAAGTCACGTACTATCATTGCTGTATTGCTTTCCTAAGGTGGACCATCACGCTATTAAGCAGGTGGTTATAAAGTTTTAGCTCATTAGCGTATATTAACGTGCTATGCTAATTGGCGACTTTAGATGCGTTGACTTCATTTGTTATCGTGCCGTTTGCGATTACTGGTGCGATTTGACGAAAATCTACAGAGAAGCCGGCCATAGGGCTATTGCCGTTACTCAAATGTCGAACTGCTCTGTGGAATTCTTCAACGTACATTTTATGGAGTGTCAGAACAATATGGAAAGGGACGGACAATTTCAAGCATTTCATGTAGTGGTCGAAAGTGTCTGCTGTGTTACATCAGAACCAACATTTACTAGTTAAAATTTAATGTTACAGCTTACAAAGCAGTTTTTATCGGAAGCAGTCGTTACGAGCAGATCTGGTAATTCCAGCCAATCTCGGATTCATTGAAACAACAGCGTGTTCAATACAGCCATACCATAATAAGGCTGAAAGAAGTGTGCCAAGATTCGGCGATATTTATTCCGTCCTCCTAGATCGTATTTATATGCCACCTGAAGTGTTTATTCCAACAAATTTATTCGACACCTCAAAACAAACACCTCCAAACCCTTTAAAAACTAATCTATAATGTTGTTACGACGTATATTCTTTGTACTTTGCGATAATGCCTTCTCTTCTGCTATACGAACCTTGCACCCAGCAGTTTCCAGATGCCATATTTGTTCACAAATATGACAGTATACATGTGATGTGTTATGACAACGAAAGGAACCCTTTGATCACTGGAGGTACTCTATTTTACTTATTTTATGTTTACCGTTAGATATAAGTTTAATTTTTTGTCAGAAGAAACCCAAAACCCTGTTCTGAAATAATGTCTTGTTTCTTCATTAGAGAGTGCCACAAGTTCCTCCAAAAAATCGTAACACAATACTAACTAATGTAAATCCACCTGATGATGTAGGTTTAAACCTAACCTAAAATGTTCGCATTTAAAGCTAGATCAAGAGAGCTTAACGGAGATTTTAAGCCCTTTTGCCCTCTGTTAAGGGAAATGTTTTACCAGTACGTTACATGTAAAATGAGGAATTAGTTCCTCATTTTGGAAGAGGGTGTTATCAAATAAGTCATTACTTAAGACAGCTCTTCGGGTCATCATTGGCAGTTTATGTATCAGTGCATAGAGAATATGGAATGATTCAGGAATAAGCAAAGATAAATAGTTCCATGTGCCATCACCAGCTAACCTGCGTTTTTTTGAGGTGCTACACATTAATAATTACATCTGAAATGCAAATTTAGGCGACAGAATCACAGCGAAAACATACATTTATCAACCATAAACTGTAACATTGGTTTCTAAGAGAAACACCCGAGATTTGTTTTCCGATTTCCGTAATGGCGCCATTGTGGCTGATAGTACCATACACACATGTACAATTCTTACAGGTGTACTGCTGTGTGCACAAAAAATTTAAAAAAGTATTTGCGTAAGTATCAGCAGTATAAGGCTTGCAAGGGACCTTACACCAGCAGAATATGAACAAATAGACGCACGGAGATGTCCATCCAAATATCATGACTTAGATATTACACAGTTTCCGGCAACTCATATGAGGCTCATTCTGGTACGGTTACGTAACCAAGGCAACAGCTGACTCTATTCTCTCAAGTTTGTGAAATGTAAGACTGTCATTCGTCTCTAATTATCTCAACGTCGACGGGGCATTAAATTGTGACTTTCTTTCACTAGGCGTGAACTGCAGAGATTACAGGGTCCTGATAGTATGTAATTGATTGTTGCTACAACTTTAGTGTAGGATTTAAAGGGATTAATAATAATTTCTGTTTTCAAAATGGAGTTTCATGCGTACAGAAAATAAGGAATTAGTGAAATGAGAATGTCACGCAGGCTCAGAAATTCCCGTTACTTCCAAAATAGCAGTTTTAGACGGACAGTGAATAAAGAAAGAAAGAAACTGCTGCTAGCCCGCCGTGGAGTTTGCATTTCCTATTAGTGATGAACACTAAAGACAACAGTCCCTTCGCTCACGGGCGGCCTGTGACGAATGCCTTGGACCAGCACACCGCACGCTTCTCATAACACGTACGCATTACGTCAGCAGCAGAGGCGACCTTTCAGTGGCACTCCTGAGGCTAATTTTTGACAAATAAGATCATCAAGGAAGGGCAGGCTTGATTATCACCTCTCGTATGAGTGGGTGTGTTAGCAGTTGATTTACCGAGGTTGTGCATCTGTATTCGCTTCTGATGTCATTCTGCAGCCAGGACACTCTTCCACCTTTTAAGTTTGAGAAAAAAGTAGAAGTCAAAGGTATTCGTGATATCTAAGCTGGACAAAACCTGGTTTCAGCAACGAAGGAGAATTGTAATTTACTCATTAACGTTTTTCCCACGTTCCTACGTCCTTCTGCGAGTGAATATTCGTTATTTTGGTCAGGGTCTCACAACTCTGGAAGTAAACCTAATCGAGTGAATATTCGTTGTTCTGATTAGGGTGTGACAGTTCTGAAAGTAAACCCGATCGGCTAAATTACAATGACCGTGAGGTCGCGAACCTTATAGAGGCAACAGGAAGATTAGGGTTTAACGTCCAAGTCACACCATGGTCATTCGAGACGGAGAACAAGGTCAGATTGTCTCGAGGGTGGGGAGGGTGATTGGCTTTGCCTTTCAAAGGAATCATCCTGTCATTTGCCTGGAGCGATTTAGGGGAATCACGGAAAACCTATATCAGGGAGGCCGACACAGATCTGAACCGTTGTCCTCCCGAATGCGAGTTCATTGAGCTAACCACTACGTCATCTCGCCCGGTATATGACAACGAAGCGGGGAAACGCAACACAAGAAAAATGTACATGTACAGTCCAGTACAGTTAGCCCCACTGCATAATCAATTTAAAAAAGGCGCCTGTGATTGTGATTGTTTTGTTTATTAATTTAACCTGATCATCTCTTACATCGGGTCAGGTTTTCACACATACAGTATCTTCTTTACATCATATTTCCCTAAAAATAACAAATTTATTATGACAAATAGTATTAAAGTGATTTGAGTGTTTCCAGTGGTAGTGTGCGTAAATAATACTGATCGTGAACTAATAAAGTTAAAGCTGTCAGTATTTGTACTACGGCACTGAAGAGCCAAGGAAACTGGTACACCTGCCTTCAAAAGAAACGCAGTCCTACAACATTAATTTTAAAGTATGTCTGCGATATAACATCAAATATTGTGCTTGAAAATGGTACAAATGGCGGAATAGCAATAGTGAATTGCAAAGAGTAACAGGATTTGAATAATGACAAACTGCGCCAGTTACTCATTTTTTCATTCTTAGTACGGCACATTTCGAGAATTTATTCTCATCTTCAAGTACATTTCTTTAAGTGAATATTTTTGGTGGTGTTTGCATCTTTGATCTTCTGCTTCTCTTGCATTGCAGATGTCTTTTTGAGATTATAAGGTATTGTGCTTTTTCCGTTACAAAGAGTGTTACACGACGTAAGTCATCACTTTCACTGATTGTTTTAATAATCAAAACACGCTAAAAAACGTATTGCCACACGAAGCTGTATGTGTGTCCTGAGAGGTACAGTACATTTGTAACGTCTCAACAAAGGTGCATGGGTTGCACCAAGAGTGTTTTCGAACTGGGAGGTTTTAGACGTACCGTTTGTCGTTTTAATCACGCAATGTTAATACAGTTACTGCCCCCCCCCCCCCCCCACCTCTCCCCGTGTTCATGCGCCACAGTAGGCAGTAGGTTGCGAAACAGGAGGGATGGAAAAGCATAAACACCCTTTGCTGCTTTGGTTCGAATCGCGTTCAGATTTCGTCGAATGATTTTGAACGGTACCTAGTGGTTCCACCCTATGTACCGTAGCAAAAACTGCTGTCGCGCTACACTTCAAAAAGATCAGATCACGTTCAGTGTGGCTAGAGTCCCATGATGATGTCCTCAGAGTAGGGTTGAAACGCCCAGGGAGTGACAGCAGTGTCTAACGAAGTCAGAAACGTCGTCCTGGTGGTCATCACACTGTGAACTGTCGTGTTCGACCGCGAAACGTGTTGGAATCAGCGCCCCAAGGGAAGGGGTGGTTTCACTGACACCATTCATGTCATACCGTGAGGTCTCTTCATGGCGATTCTGAGCGGCGATCTTTTCCTCGGCCACACACAACAAAACCACGTGATTTTCAAGGTGAGTGTCATGGTTCTGACATCCCATCACAGAGCCGTCAAAAGAAGGGGTGAAATGCGGGTGAGTATGAAGACCTCCCCATCGTGCGGCGAGTCCGTGGTGGCTTTGGACAGAACTGCGATACAATTTCATGCCAATGTGACATTATGAACCAACCTTACAGAGCTGTGGCTTATTTTTCGGATGTGTCAACACTTTGCAGTTTGAAACGTCACCGAGCCCGAGTGTGACGTCACAGGGCGCCACGCTTTTGCACCTTTACAGAGACAGATTATAGGCACCTATGATGCAAATTTAAAATCTACGCGTTGGAACAGGAGGTAATTATGGGGTTTCGCAAAAGTGATCCTTTAATTTTGTTGTGCGCTGCAGATACCATGCCACCCACATACAGAATGAGTAGGATCAGTCTGAAAAATTTGTATGGGTGTTGCAGGGTAGAAGTAATTGTTAAGAAAAAAATTCGATACGCTACGCCGTTGCCAATTTTATAGTCATAGAAGTTAACTAACCAGGCCTTTGCGTGCACAAATTCAGGCGGACCGCCAGATACAGTTGGTATCAGTTGTTATAGCGTGCATGGTAGGGCACGAGACCCCTCAGCCTTTAGTGGTTTTAGGAAAGCAAACACGTTTGGCGACACCATCTCTGGCGGACCACTTGAAATTGTGCTCATCTGTGGCGGACTACTTGAAATTGTGCTCATCTCTGGCGGACCACTTGAAATTGTGCTCACTGTGGCCTGACTGGCTAACTTCAATGCTAATTAACTTGGAAACGGCACAACGTATGGAATTTCTTTCTTAACACTTACTTCTCAGCACAAACTAACCTGCAACAACCTTACAAGCTTTTCAGGCTGTTTGTGCCATCCTCCAGACACATTAACAAGAGGGGGGGATCATCTAACTATAAAAGAAACAAGTGGTCACTGTAAGAATACGTCGTGTTATCGTAAGCATTAACATATGAGTTACCTATTGATATAGCTGAATTAAAGTTTTGTAACCGGACAAGGGATTATAATTGTAAAATGTAACTTTGGCATAGTTATGAGATACGGACACTGGCTGTAAGAGCGGTTGGTGAATTACGGAAAGACCACAGAAAAATGGGCACGAACACCAGAAAACTCACCAGAATGCATAATGAGAGAACCTAGGTGGCTGCATAACATTAAAATTACACAACTGGCTCCTGAACGTAGTAAATTAACTTCGCGTCCCTATGGCGTCGGTGTTAGCAATACTGCCCATCTCACCAAACATGGGTACCGTGAATGCAGCGGCTGGAGTCCAGCCTGCCCTCTGTATTCAGTACTTGAGTGGAGACATCCTTCTACACGACACCAAGGCTCGTCTCACTAGCACCCTGACAGCAAGTCTTTCCTCCTTCATCTCCTAGCAGCAAGTGCTTACGCAACGATCTCCTAGCTGCGAGCGTTCTCTATCTTAACACTCTGAGATTTGGCTGTTTCTGTCAGAGCAGGAATCTCGCCGGCCAACAGAAACAGACATGGCGAGTTCCATCCAGTAACATTTTAGTAGTAAAGCTGAACAACCTCCGATTGTTGCAGACTTCGCTATTAGTAACCAATAGTGTTGTGGCATAGTGAAGAAGACAAGAGACCTCCCACTCCATGATACTTTTCTGAAGCTGACAAACAAGAGAGCTCCCACGTACACACGCTTGAAAAAGCGCGCAGTCTGTGGAAAATAATGCTATGCACCAATAGCAATGTTTCTTTTACAAATTTAAACAAAACTTTATTCGGAAGCGCGGCCGCTGAGCGCTGAGGCAAACTGCGGTTCTCACGCTGGCCTCTGGAAGGAAGCTACATCTGCATAGAGTTTTATCTTCCTACACGGTTTTTAGAATAGTGCTGCTTTTTCGGGAGAAGACTGATCCGTTCATCACCTGGAGCGCGGTCGTGGGAGAAGTGAATGCCGAGTTGTTTGCCTGGTTTGAAACTCAGCTTTGGACTGTGAACAATTTTATGGTCCAGCCTGTTACTTTTAAGAAAACTCGTATTTTGTCAGTCAGCTCGTAGGCTCTCAGTTCTGCGATCCCTCGCCATGAAAGGATGGCAATAAACAACACAATCATTGGTGGTAGTGGATATAGTCTGTAATTACAAAGCAGTATAAGAGAATGACTACATTGACCAACGGTACGAGCAAATAACATTATGAAACATGTTGCATGACAGTTTAAGACAAAAGCTGTCACATAACACTCACCTAGACAATATATTAGCAAACTGCTACTCTGTTGCTGCGGTTCGCACCTGAAGCGAACTGTCCTATACTCTGCACACTAATCAATGTGTTTTTGTCTTCAAGAAAAAGTTGAAGCACTTCCTTTAGTTAACTTCATATTTTTTTCCAGAAAATCAACACTTTTCGCTAGTTTTATCTCTATCACACACTGAATAAAATACTTAGATCTCTTCCCAGTTATGGTTCCTTCGGTTTTCAGTTCCCATTCACGTCTCATTCTGTGCATTTCTTAACATAACATGTGTTTCTATCTGTCTCTGCCCCTGGCACACTTTGTCTCGCGTATACTGCTGCCAGTATCTGTGTCTAAATCCACTTGATTCTATCGTGCCATTGTGGTTCTACTTTTCATGAGCTAATACAAACTTTGCTTTTTTGTGCTGTAGCTGCCACTGTTTTCCTCTGTTTATATTGCAGTTATTTCTACGTATTGTACCCCATATGAAATGTGAATCTTTTTCATAGCATCTTTGACGCTGTGTGAATGTAAAGTAATATATACAGATTGCATTATTAGGTGTCTAGCAGGACCTGATGGCCCTAATCTTGATGGGATAAATAAACAGATCATAATTGAAGAATAACACTTAAGAACTGATAACCTTGGTTGTGTCTAGGAAGCGAATGAAAGAGACGCCAGTAACTGAAAAACTTTGGTAACATCAATAGAACTGGACAAGGAGCTACTTTCGATTATGTGGGACATTTATCGTCCACTGTAACGCAGTTGGCTTGTCAATCAAATATCCTTCGAGCCAATAACATACTTCCGAAGACAATCTGTGTGGTCGTATTTTGGTTAGTAATTTATGAAGTGGTGTGGTGTTGACGGTTTATAGAAGCCTAGGAACATAGAACCTACTTGTTTAACTGCATCTGTTGTTTGCAAGATGAGTAAAAGAAGCGGTGTTACACGTTAGTGTGTTTCTCCGAACACGTGAATAACGTTTGAGAGACGGGTGTTATAATTTCTGAGCTTATGATAGTGTATAGGAGCACGCAACATAAATTAAATGTTGTCTGTGTGTCCAAGGGGAATCGTACACAACACCTACAAAGTAAGTAAAAAATTAACTTTGTTACATCCAGTGTGATTCTTGTCAGTATGGCGCTATGCATTAAATAGTTGTACTATTTATAGTCACTGTATTTTCTGAATCGCCCTTTGCAAAACAATAATTGTAGTAGGTATGACATCTTCAGCTGTATTTATAGGTTTTATTTCAGTTTCAGTCGATTTCCGTGTTACATTAACCGTCTTCAAGCGTCTCTGTAATATTAGGTGATCATGTGGGTACCGTGTAAAGATCAGCATACACCTCGGAGGGGGTACGAAACAACCGATGTCTACTATGCTGAACTTTCATTCCTACTTACGGTGAAAGCGGCGGCAGCACATCAACCAAACCATATAATACATGGTATCATAGAGGGGTCAGAGAATAATGTAATGGCCCCTCGAAATCGATTGCAAACAAAATAACAACTTTGAAATTCCAGCAGTATCAGAGATAAATTACAGGGAGCCAAAGGTTAGATACACCTTGTACAGAAACCAGACTACAGTTATAAGAATCGAAGACCATCAAAGAGAAATATTAGCTGAGAAGGAAATGAGACAGTGTTGCCTCCTATACCTAATGCCATTCAGTGTGTGCATTGAAGACGCAGTACAGGAAACCAACGAAAAATTTGAAAAATGCGTCAAAGTCCAGGGAGTAGAAATAAAAGCTTCGGCGTTAAACGATGACCATGTAAGTCTGTCAGGGACGGCAAAAGACTTGCAAGGGACTTTGAGAGGAATGAAAAATGTAGTGAAAAGAGGTTATAAGATTAATATCAACAAAAGTAAAACAAGGGTGATGGAATGTAAAAAGAGGAATATCGAATAGAAATTTAGGTAAGGGAGAGTCTTTTCTGAAGGTATTTGTGTGGAGTGTAGCCTTGTATGGGGGTGAAACGTCTACGATAACCAGTTCAGTCAATAGGTGAACAGAAGCTTCTGAAACGTAGTCCCGTACATGGTGTTTCCGTAAGAGCGTGCTAAATGTAACAGGGCGTAGACAATGCTCCGCTGAACGACTTGAGGTAGGGACCTGCGGTTGGACAAGCCAGCTTAAGGAGATATGGAAGTAAACTTCAATAGCACTTTGTCTAGCATTACCGTTTCCCAGTTTATTTACAGCTAACATGCGTACAAGTTTAAACGAACTGTACTGTTTATTTAATGTATATTCCGTATTTCCTGCAAGGAAACAAGAAGTACGAACCTGATTACTGGGTAGTCATGCTGCAGATTTTGTTTACTTGGGAGTCGTGCAAATAATTCTGTGTGTGTGAAATCTTATGGGACTTAACTGCTAAGGTCATCAGTCCCTAAGCTTACACACTACTTCATCTAAATTATCCTAAGGACAACACATGCCCGAGGGAGGACTCGAGCCTCCGCCGGGACCAGCCGCACAGTCCATGACTGCAGCGCCTTAGACCGCAAATAATTCTGCCTGAATTGTTGAAGGATGGACCCTTGGCTGTTCATGAGAGGATGTGGTTGCAGCTTGGCACTGCACAGCCTCACTTCAGTGTGGATGTCCACAATCATCTCAATGTTGAATTTGCTGGTCGCTGGATTGGAAAGGGACGCCCTATTCCATAGCCTGAACCCCTTGATTATTTTCTATGGGGATATCTAAAGTCACTTGTGTATGAGACCTTAGTGGGTACGGAGATGGAATTAGTTGCCACAACTATAGCTGCCTGTGATGTGACTCGAAACACACCAGGGATATTTGTCAGGGTGCGTCAGAATCTTGTTCGCCGATGTCATGCTTGTATTGGGGTTGATGGCCGTCAGTTTCAGCACATTTTGTAATATACAGTACAAAAGGTACTTTGATTGTGTCAATGATGGTACTTGCAGTTAACTGTAACTAATATAAATAAAAAAGTACACAGGAATTTGATTTTATTCCTAATGTGATTTTATTCCTATTGTCTCCTTAAGCTGGCTTCCCCGATCCCAGGTTCCGTTCCTGAAATCGTTAAGTGGAGCATGCTCGATGTCTTGTTAAATTTTTGCATGCTCTTACGGGAAAACCCTGTGTAAGAACGCAGTAGATTAGATGCGTAGTTCGCGTCACTAATGAGCAGATACTGAATCGAACTAGTAGGAAAAGAAATTTATGGCTCAACGTGAGTACGTGTAGGGATCGGTTGACGGGACTCATTCTGACACATAAAGGAACTGCCAGTTTTTAAGGGAAGGGAAGCGTGAGTCGATAAAACCTGTAGAGGGAGACCAAGGGATGAACACAGTAAGGAAGTTGCAGATTGCGGTAGTTATTTGGAGATGAGGAAGCTTGCACAGGATAGACTAGTGTGGAGAGCTTTATCAAACCAGTCTTCGGACTGGACTCTACTGCAGGGTGGGTGAGAAGTGCCCATACCCGTGTAACCCATGTTTAGTACCAAGTATTGTTATGCAACTTGATAAATGTTCAAATGTGTGTGAAATCTTATGGGACTTAACTGCTAAGGTCGTCAGTCCCTAAGCTTACACTCTACTTAACCTAAATTATCCCAAGGACAAACACACACACCGATGCCCGAGGGAGGACTCGAACCTCCGCCGGGACCAGCCGCACAGTCCATGACTGCAGCGCCTAAGACCGCTCGGCTACTCCCGCGCGGCTGCAAGTTGGTACCTATGTTACTTCTTATCAGTTGTTGGAATATATGTTTACATACTGTTGCAGTCGCGGTCAGTTTGTAGCTGTGGCTGATGTGAGCTGTCATAGTTACACTACTGAGCAGAGCTTAGTGATGATGTCTGGTTTGTAGGCCGCTCAGCTGCTCGGTCATCAGCGCCCGTACAAAGTCCCAATTTTTACACAGTCCAATTTTTCACGCAATCCAATCGAATCACTGTCACGAATGGTGATAAAGATGATGAAATGATGAGGACAAAACAAACACCCAGTCCTCAGGGAGAGAAAATCCCCAACCCGGCCGGGAATCGAACCTGAAATCCTGTGATCCAAAGGCAGTAACCGTATGCATGTTGTAAGGTCCTTTCCTCAAGCTGAGGTATTAACCATGTAAAATATGTAAATAAACTGCAGCACTCACAGTCCCTTCAACCACGAGCTGCGGACGAGAAGCACTTAGTGACAAGTGTGTGGGTGCACGAACGACAACACACAAGGCAGACGATAAGACTGATTATGAATAGTATTTTAGAAAAGATTTAATAAGGCTCCACCGCGCAAGGCAACACATCAGGATTGAGAAAGATTTGCTTTTGTTTTTTTGGCAGTGTTAAAGACAGGCCGCGGCGTGGAAGGAAGAAGACACGGGAAGAATCCTGTGCCGGAGTCTTTGCTTCGACTGAACAACCTCCTATTAAGTCTACACGTAAACGTGCCTTTGAAGTCTGTATACCGTGGGCAACAGTGCGATATCGCACGATAAAAAAGACCTTATGGTCAGACATTTTCAACCTACGTTCATAGAAGAGTTATCGGATAGAGATGAGAATGAGAGTGTTTTAGCATGCCGTGGTTCGTTAACTGAGTTTCCAAATGCAGTGAACAGTGCCAGAGTTATGTTTTCAGATAAATGTGTCATTTATCGCATCTCACGAGTTAGAAATATTGACGTTTGAGCCAGAGAGAATCCTAATTACACAGATGAAGGGACTGTGAGTGGTGCAAGTTATTTACATATTTTACAAATATGGTTAATACCTCAGCTTGAGGAAAGGACCTCACAACATACAGACGGTTGCAGCATGATGGAGCGAATGGTTCAAATCGCTCTGAGCACTATGGGACTTAACATCTGAGGTCATCAGTCCCCTAGAACTTAGAACTACTTAAACCGTCATCAGTCCCCTAGAACTTAGAACTACTTAAACCTAACTAACCCAAGGACATCACACACATCCAAGCCGAAGGCAAGATTCGAACTTGCGACCGTAGAGTTCGCAGGATTCTAGACTGAAGCGCCCAGAACCGCTCGGCCATACTGGTCGGCCATGATGGAGCGCCTCCACGCTACGCTCTTGCAGTGCGCGAGATAGTAAGTGAACACTTTCCAGGACGGTGGATAGGTCGTGGTTTAACAGCGACACCAGCTCCCTTGAAATGACGATCGAGAAGTCCTAACCTCATCACACCTGAAAACTTGTTATGAAGAGTCATTAACACGCACGTATCTGCACGTCGTTGTGCTACAAACTAAGAACTGTGCAATGCTATGAGGACGAATTTCGCAGTATAACATCGGGCATGCTCAAATATATGTCGTCGGGAACATGGAGGAGTATGGAAATTTGTTTACAGCATGATGGGGAACATGCCGATATATTGGACACTTAATAAATAAGTAAATACTAATCAAATCAATTAGAAGTCGCTACATCTACATCTACATCTACATTTATACTCGGCAAGCCACCGAACGGCGCGTGGCGGAGGGCACTTTACGTGCCACTGTCATTACCTCCCTTTCCTGTTCCAGTCCCGCGTGGTTCGCGGGAAGAATGACTGCCTGAAAGCCTCCGTGCGTGCTCGAATCTCTCTAATTTTACATTCGTGATCTCCTCGGGGGGTATAAGTAGGGGGAAGCAATATATTCGATACCTCATGCAGAAACGCACTCTCTCGGAACCTGGACATCAAGCTACACCGCGATGCAGAGTCTGCCACTTGAGTTTGCTAAACTTCTCCGTAACGCTATCACGCTTACCAAATAACCCTGTGACGAAACGCGCCGCTCTTCTTTGGATCTTCTCTATCTCCTCCGTCAACCCGACCTGGTACGGAACCCACACTGATGAGCAATACTCAGGTATAGGTCGAACGAGTGTTTTGTAAGCCACCTCCTTTGTTGATAGACTACATTTTCTAAGCACTCTCCCAATGAATCTCAACCTGGTACCCGCCTAACCGACAATTAATTTTATATGATCATTCCACTTCAAATCGTTCCGCACGCATACTCCCAGATATTTTACAGAAGTAACTGCTACCAGTGTTTGTTCCGCTGTCATATAATCATACAATAAAGGATCCTTCTTTCTATGTATTCGCAATACATTACATTTGTCTATGTTAAGGGTCAGTTGCCACTCCCTGCACCAAGTGACTATCCGCTGCAGATCTTCCTGTATTTCGCAGCAGTTTTCTAATGCTGCAACTTCTCTGTATACTACAGCATCATCCGCGAAATACCGCATGGAACTTCCGACGCTATCTACTAGGTCATTTATAATTATATTGTGAAAGCCATGGTCCCATAGCACTCCCCTATGACACGCCAGAGGTTACTTTAACGTCTGTAGACGTTAGGGGGCATGAGGACTTCTCCTACCCTTTACGGCAGCAACATCAACAAATACAGATGATGATGTCACTCCTACCACATAAACAGTCATATGTATCTGGCTGCCGGACGTGCAGTGTCCACTGAGGCGCGGTATTCTAGACGCTGCCGCAGAACAGAGAAGCACTCGCACCGTAATCTACGAGTACGCATCTTCCATTGTTTCCTGACTGGACGGTCACGGTGCCAAGGCAGAGAAAGGTCACTGCGTGAGGAAGGGGGAAGCTTGCGCCGTAGAAGGAGGAGCATCTCCGGAGCGTCCCGACGCCGGGCTACTCCGGAGGCGGCGGCCGCGTCTGTGGTGAGTGGCGTGGGGGTGGGGGGCGTTTAAAGGCGGCAAGAGGCGGCCTGCCCCCGCAGTGGCGGTTCTCCGGTGTCTGTCACAGCGCAGCGCACCGCGCTACGTCACGTCGCCTCACCACTCGCGGACCGTTTCTCCCGTCCGCCGTCAGCCCGTAGCCACTGCGCGCGGGGACTCCAGCAATGGCTCTCACGCAGGTATGGCTACTTTCACAGCCGCTCCTATGCAGTTCCGCCAAACGACACACAGACTCCCTGACTCATCCTTGCCGACCTGCAAACATTTTTCTATCGCAGTGCTAACCGTAGAACATTTATAACTCTCGGAGGTAGGGCTGCAGCACTGTCAGACAGTTTGCAAACGACGCTGCAGGCTACCAGTATGCACATGTACACGGTTATTATTCAATTCACACTTACGTGTTTGAACGACGGTTCCACTCTCGAATAGCCCGTAGGAAAAGTGAACACCTAAATCTTTCCCTACGAAATATGCTTTCTCTTATTTGATCACGATACTCATTTCCCCCACTTAGGTGGCAATTTAAAAAATATTTTCGCACTCGCAGGGGAAAGTTTGTGATTGAAATTTCGTGTAAGTACCTCAACCTAACGAAGAACACCCCCTGTTTTAATGACTGCCACCACAGTTTCCTTAGCGTATCCATGACACTTTCGTGAGAAGACGTAATGCGTTGTCCTTTGAAGTTTTTCTCATTTCGCCGTCAATCGTATGAGGCAAGGATCCCACACCTCACAGTAATGCTCCACAAATGGACAAATTAGCGTACCGTAGGAAGTCTCCTTCGTAGATTTCTTTCATCTTCTAAGTTCTGTCAATAAAACGCACTCGTTGTTTGCCTTCCGAACAACATTTCTTTTCATCTGCAAACAACATTTTCTATTGCACGTCCGCAAACAAACCCTAAATCGGTTATATAGACTATGAACAGTAGATGACCTCTAACGTTTGCTTCTGGCACTCCAGGTGTTACCTCGGCATCAGTATACGGGTTTCGGTCAATTACTGCGAACTATGACTTCCCTGACAGGAAATCGTGACTCCTGTCGCACACCAAAGACGATATCTCCTAGCCAAGTAAAGTCATTGGACAATTGTAACGAACTGTTGGTAATGTGGCCGTTTTTCACTTTCGGCCGTTACGGACCATCGTCAAACATTTTCAGCTTAGTTACGGCGTCATACACAGTCTTTGCTACCGCATATAGCTGCCGCAACATTATAACAGTATTTTAATGCTGCAGCAGCTATACAAGTCGAGGAAGTGCATGTAACGCTGTAAGGATAATACTGTCAGTTAGGATCGATCGGTTTCGAACCGACAAGTTCAACCTAAGAGGGCTGTTCACGTTTGAAATTACATAGAATTAGCTATGAACGCTGAGTTTAGGTTTGAAGAAAGTTCTGTATGATCATGTTGCCTCACAACAAGGAGTTCTGTACTGTAATAGGGCCTAACTATGAATGAAAATATCAGTGCTATGTGAACTTCGTAAACAGTATTATTGACAGTGACTGGTTGCCGTTTTTATCTTACGGTAAAAATTGACTTGTATTTTGATGTACTCACTGTCTCACCACGTAAATTTGTGCAAAACAGGATTATGGTTCAAATGACTATGAGCACTATGGGACTTAACTGCTGTGGTCATCAGTCCCCTAGAACTTAGAACTACTTAAACCTAACTAACATAAGGACATCACACTAGTCCATGCCCGAGGCAGGATTCGAAACTGCGACCGTAGCGGTCGCGCGGTTCCAGACTGTAGCGCCTAGAAGCGCTCGGCCTCTCCGGCCGGCAACAGGATTATGCTGAAAACATTTAAAGATGACTCACAATAGTAGTAATCGGCAATTGCCTACATCAAATCACAACTGCAGCTGCAGAAAACGATCAGTTATAAGTTTCCAGCAGGTTCCGAATACATATGAAGACATTATGTCTGTCCTTAAAACGTAGAAAGACCTGGCCAAAATTTCTGCTTGGTGTAACGAATGACACGTTTCTTTTGTGAATATGTAGTACATAATGCCAGACCAAAGGGAAAGAACCTGATAGTATCCTTTTAAAAGATTAGTGTTGAGCACCTGGGGTACATTACGACGTTTAAGTATTGACGGATGACCCTAAGTAACGAGGATCAAGAGTGAAAGTACGTAGTCTCTGTAGTACATTTGTTCGAAGGTTCAATGAAGGTACAATGCAACAATATCAGAAATGGCATACAAAAAGCTAATGCAACCAGTTGTTGATCATTGTTCCAGAATTTGAGGTGAAAACCAATTCAAATATGCCAGAATGAGATTTTCACTCTGCAGCGGAGTGTGCGTTGATAATCTGCCAGGAAGTTTCAATTCAAATATGGTTTAGACAAGATATCTTTATTGTGCGAAAATTGGCAATCGCCTCTAAACATTAAAATCGTGAAGTCATACACACGAGTGCTAAAATGAATCCATTAATTTCGGTTACGAGACAAATCACATTCATCTAAAGGCTGTCAATCCAGCGAGTAATAAGAAACTATCAAAAAGTGTCCACTCGAGGACGTTGTTGCAGTTATGTACAACTAGAGCGACTCCGATGCTGGTAAACAAGCACCTACATTTAGGCAAGAGATTAGTGTTGAATTCGTATCTTTCCGACGTGCTTGCGGTAAATGCGGAAACGTGAATAGTGGAGACGTTATTATCAGATGTGTGCTGTTATTCTTTTCTTGGCTGCCGACGGAGAAACATCGAAAGACATCCATCAGAGATAGAAGAATGTGTATGGGCCAGCATGTCTATGGAAACCACCGTTATTGAATGGCGCGCGACAAGGGACGCACTGCTTCATGATAACACACGTCGCCACATCTCAAATGTCGTAGCACAGAAGTTATGCGAAGGGTGCACAGTTACGAACAATTTCTACTGGAACGATCGTATGGAAAATTTTGCCGGAAAGTCGGACCAAAGAGTGAGTTTTAATGGCAGGTCTTCTAAACAGACTGCCTACACTAGTCTTGTCCGTCCTCTTCTGGAGTACTGACGTTCGGTATGGGATCCTTACCAGGAAGGATTGACGCAGGATATCGAAAAAGTTCAAAGAAGGGCAGCTCGTTTTGTATTATCGCGAAATAGGAGATATAATACCACAGGTATAACACGCGAGTTTGGGTGGAAATCATTTAAACAAAGGTGCTTTTCGTTGCGGCAAGATCTTCTTACGAAATTTCAATCACCAACGTCCTCCTTCGTATGCGAAAATATTTTGCTGAGTCAACCGAAACAGGGAGAAATAATCATCGTAATAAAATAAGAAACCAGAGCACACACAGGAAGATTTAAGTGTTCGTCTTTCCCAACCGCTTTCCGGGAGGAGAACTGAACAGAAATGGTCCGAAGATAGTTCGATGAACCCTCTGCCAGGCAGTCTTACGTGAACTGTAGAGTATTCGTGTAGATGTGGAGGTAGATGTGTGAAGTGGAATATCAGCTGATGTCGATCGAAATCAGAGACGTGCCACTAGGATCGCAACAGATCAGTATAATTGCATAAATCAGGGCAAAACTATTGTCCGGGAACTGTATTTGTTCATGAGATCAGGGCCGCGCAGGTTTAGCCGAGCGGTCTAGGGCGCTGCGGTCATGGACCTTGCGGCTGGTCCCGACAGAGGTTCGAGTCCTCCCTCGGGCATGGGTGTGTGTGTGTTGGTCCTTACGATAATTTAAGTTAAGTAGTGTGTAAGCTTATGGACTGATGACCTTAGCAATTAAGTCCCATAAGATTTCACACAAATTTGAACTTTTTATTTTTCATGACACCCAGAAAATATTAGATACAGGTTCCCAGGTAGATACCATTTTTCTTGACTTCCGGAAGGTGTTCGATACAATTTTCCTTGACTTCCGGAAGGTGTTCGATACAGTTCCGTACTGTCACCTGATAAACAAAGTAAGAGCCTACAGAATATCAGATCAGCTGTGTGGCTGGATTGAAGAGTCTTTAGCAAACAGAACACAGCCTGTTGTTATCAATGGATAGACGTCTACAGACGTTAAAGTAACCTCTGGCGTGCCACAGGGGAGTGTTATGGGACCATTGCTTTTCACAATATATATAAATGAACTAGTAGATAGTGTCGGAAGTTCCATGCGGCTTTTCGCGGATGATGCTGTAGTATGATCAGTAGCGGATAGGCATTTGGTGCAGGGAGTGGCAACTGACCCTTAACATAGACAAATGTAATGTATTGAGAATACATAGAAAGAAGGATCCTTTATTGTATGATTATATAATAGCGGAACAAACACTGGTAGCAGTTACTTCTGTAAAATATCTGGGAGTATGCGTACGGAACGATTTGAAGTGGAATGATCATATAAAAATAATTGTTGGTAAGGCGGGTGCCAGGTTGAGATTCATTGGGAGAGTCTTTAGAAAATATAGTCCATCAACAAAGGAGGTGGCTTACAAAACACTCGTTCGGCCTATACTTGAGTATTGCTCATCACTGTGGGATCCGTACCAGATCGGTTTGACGGAGGAGATAGAGAAGATCCAAAGAAGAGCGGCGCGTTTCGTCACAGGGTTATTTGGTAACCGTGATAGCATTACGCAGATATTTAGCAAACTCAAGTGGCAGACTCTGCAAGAGAGGCGCTCTGCATCGCGGTGTAGCTTCCTGTCCAGGTTTCGAGAGGGTGCGTTTCTGGATGAGATATCGAATATACCTACTTATACCACCCGAGGAGATCACGAATGTAAAATTAGATTCGAGCGCGCACGGAGGCTTTCCGAGAGTCGTTCTTCCCGGGAACCACACGCGACTGGAACAGGAAAGGGAAGTAATGACAGTGGCACGTAAGGTGCCCTCCGCCACACACCGTTGGGTGGCTTGCGGAACATAAATGAAGATGTAGATGTAGATGAACGATCGTATGGAAAATTTTGCGGGAAAGTCGGACCAAAGACTGCGTTTTAATGGCAGGTCTTCTAAACAGACTATTGACTTTCGGTATGGGATCCTTACCAGATAGGATTGACGCAGGATATCGAAAGAGTTCAAAGAAGGGCAGCTCGTTTTGTGTTATCGCGAAATAGGAGAGATAATGCTCCAGGTATAACACGCGAGTTGGGGTGGAAACCATTTAAACAAAGGTTTTTTTCGTTGCGGCAAGATCTTTTTCAAAAATTTCAGTTTCTAACGTCCTCCTTCGAATGCAAAAGTATTTTGTTGAGTTCACCTAAACATGGAGAAATAATCATCGTAATAAAATAAGAAACCAGAACACACACAGGAAGATTTAAGTGTTCGTCTTTCCCAACCGCTTTCCGGGAGGAGAACTGCACAGAAATAGTCAGAAGACAGTTCGATGAACCCTCTACCAGGCTAGTTATACGTGAACTGTAGAGTATTCGTGTAGATGTGGAGGTAGATGTGTGAATTGGAATATCAGTTGATGTCGATCGAAATCAGAGACGTGCCACTAGGATCGCAACAGATCAGTATAATTCCATAAAACAGGGCAAAAGTATTGTCTGGGAAACTTAAACAGGGATCTTTCGATAAAACCTCCGTAGTTTTCGCTAAACTCTGTTGCGTAAATGCAGAGAAGCTATATGCATTCAAGAAGAACGTGCAACCATTCTGACGTGACGATCGCATATCTTGCATAGGAATCTCGAGGATAAGATGAGAGAAAATAAGACGCTTACAGAGGCATGTCACTCAATTTGCTCTCACTCAATGCGCAACTGGAATAGGACAAAATATCGGTAATCTATTAACAGATCTCAGCCTCCGCCACACGTTGTGTAGGGGCCAGCGGAATAAATATGTGGAAGAAGATTGGAAACTGGGTCATGACTAAAGAACGGCGACGAGTAAAAGAAATTAAAACGCGGGAGTCGTTTACGGAAACCAGCTATTAAAGTCATTTCCTTATATCTTATACGGCTGAGGTTCAATAAGTAACGTAGCATGTTTTTTATCTCTGGCAAATACGGCTGAACAACGCCGATTTTGTTGTGGGACATCGTGGAATATTACCGCTTCAGCCCCTACAGTTTCATGAAGTTCCGATAGGTGGCGGCGCTATACTTAACCTTCAAAATGGCGTCTATAACGGATGTGCGTTCCATGCAAGTTGCTGAAACTGAATTTCCTTGGCGGAAAACCAGAGCATCACAGATATTCGTAAGGATCTGCAGAATGTCTTCGACGACCTGGAAGTGAACAAAAGCATGGTGAGTCGTTGGGAGAGGCATCTTTCATCGTCGTAACAAGATAGCGCAAACCTTTCCATTCTCCCGCGTGCTGGCCGTCCGCACAGAGCTGTGACTTCTGTTATGTTGGAACGTGCGGACACTCTCATTAGAGGTGATCGACGAATCACAGTCAAACATCTCGCTGCTCAACTGGACGTCTCCGATGGTAGCGCTATCAAACTCATCCACCAGCTAGGGTATTCAAAGCAGTTTGCCTGTTTGGTTCCTCGCCGCCTATTAGAAAACCATAAAGAACAACGAAGCACCATCTATGCAGGATGTCTTGTGCATTATGAGACTGATAGTCATAATTTTTGGCGAACATCGTCTTAGTTGATGAAACATCTGTTCAACACTTCGAACTGAAAAGAAAAAATGGAAATCTCTGGAATGGCACCACACCACCTCTCGTCCGAAAAAAAGTTTAAATCCGCACACCCAGCCGGTAAGTTCATGGCGATGGTATTCTCGGACTCTGAAGTGGTTACTCTGTTTGATGTCCTCCCTCATTGTGCAACGATTATCTTTGAAGTGTATTGTGCTACCCTCAGTAAATTGGAGAAACGACTTCAGCGTATGTGGCTCAATCTGATGTTAGGCACCAGTGGGAAAGCACTCTCCGTGATATGTGGATATCATACGTTTTGTGTGTGCTTCATGTCTGGGAATATTTAGCACACTATTTAATAGATTACCTATGTAATGATAGTCCGCAGGTCGTGGTCTCACGGTAGCGTTCTCGCTTCCTGAGTTCGATTCCCGGCGGGGTCAGGGATTTTCACCCATCTCGAGAAGACTGGGTGTTGCGGTGTCGTTTTCATCATCATCATTCATCACCATTACGGTCGGAGGAAGACAATGGCAAACCACCTGCACTAGGACCTTGCCTAGTACAGCGGTGCGGGTCTCCCGCATCGTCCCCTACGCTCTGTTACGGAGTATGGGACTTCATCATCATCATGTAATGATAACCTGTAACAGAAAATTGCTATGGCTATTTCATCGAATAGAAGTGTTAGAATGGAACAATTTGCTTGACATTTGTTTGTATCCTGGAAGCGATTGGACTTTGCGTATCACTTCTCTTTACCAGTACTATCAACCAAACACCCTGTAAAGGGTACAAATTTGCACGAGGAAGTGACAATCACCCTGTGTGACTTACGAACTGGCTGAATGATTGAAGATGGTGGATTTAAATCACCTTCCTGTGATCCATCGCCGTGGCCGAGAGGTTCTAGGCGCTTCAGTCCGGAACCGCGCGGCTGCTACGGTCGCAGGATCGAATCCTGCCTCGGGCATGGATGTGTGCGATACCTTAGGTTAGTTATGTTTAAGTAGTTGTAAGTCTAGGAGACTGATGACCACAGATGTTAAGTCCCATAGTGCTCAGAGCCATTTGAACCATTTTTTGTGATCCAAATTTAAGTTGTTATACGCGTCTTATCCTCTGTTAAAACAGCTGCTTTTTGCAGGAAATGGAAGTAGTATCTGAAGCACTCCCTGCCACATGCCGCAAGAGAATTTTCAGACTAGGGTACAGATATAGATATAGAGAGAAAAATATGGTATTTAATCTCCGGTTAATAATTAATAAATTCTGCGTGGCAAAACTACATAACCATGCAGCCTTTTGCTATGCTTTCAATGAACACCTGTAAATCTTAGCGTGGCTGGTTAGCCAAGGTTGTTCATAGGAAATGATTAGGTGTGCATCTGGAAAGGACCATGCTTGTTACTAATGTGTTATGATTATAAAATTAACAATTTTTCTGTACTTTGTACGTGTTTGTGGTACACATTCTTTGTCTCTGGCTGATGCATCTGTTTGTTACGCACTGATATGACAAGCAGAGGCAAGAATCATTCTGAAACACTTTTTTTATAGTACTGGATAAATAAGAAACTAATCCACGAATTATTTGTGAGTTTGTAGGGAAACTCAGACGATTTATGTCGGTATCGAGTGGGATCTGTGGTGTTCCTGACGTTTCTTCGGCGGATTCTCTCACATGGAAAAATCTAATTCCATGCTTATCCAGTGTAGAAGATTGTTTGACGTTTTGTCGCAATATGGAGTACTACTGGACTAGGAAAGGAGGGACTGCGTAGACTGTGATGGTGTACGAAGTGTGTAAAACATCGTAAGAGGAGTTTCGATGCTGAAATAACGTTACAATTTTCTTGCAGACAGTGCGGAAAACGAACGAGTATGAGGAAGAATACATGGTTCGGGTCTTCCAAACTATCCACCCAGACCAGCGTATTTCTTCTATCTTGCTGCATTCGAGACTACACCTTGCAAGCAACAGCATCGGAAACTGACTTATCTGCTAATACCGTGTGCGACTATTTCAGATTTTGCAGAGAAGTGTGTTATGTAATAGCGACGAACGACAGTGTACTGATTGGTACACCGAGTAAAGTTGTTGAAGTGGACGAATCTCACATAGCAAGAAGGGAGAACCAGAGGGGACGACCTGCAAGGAGTGAAATCGATCATATTTGGGAATTCGGTGGAACAGAACGAGAATCCCGGAAGTGTTTCATTGTCAGAGTATTGTCCAGAGACAAGCTCACTTTAGTTCGTCTGATAAAGCACTTCATACTGCCTGGTAGTAAAGTCATCACAGACGGGTTTCAGTCCTACAAGACACTCAGAGCAGAAGGATTCGACCACTATTACAAGTATTTTTGTAACGCTCTTCTTTTGTCGTCTCTGTAGTGAACACCGTAAACATACTCATAACGCCCGCCATCAGAGTCGCATGATCAATTTAGGATCGCACGTTAAATATGTATCGTTTGGACCCCATGACTTCGATAGGCAATCATCCCTGGAAATTACCACATTATTCATCTACTTGCAACACTCTTTCGATACCGAGCGAGCTGACGCAGTGATTAGCACACTGGACTCGCATTTAGGAGGACGACGGTTCAAACCCGCGTCCGGCCATCCTGAATTAGATTTTCATTGATTTCTCTAAATAGCTTCTGGAAAATGCCGCGATGGTTCCTTCGAAAGTGCACGTTCGATTCCCTTCCCCATCCTTGCATAACCCGATGGGACCGATGACCTCGTTGTTTCGCCCACTGCCCCAAATTAACCAACCAACTCTTTCGTTGTCAAAATGTGTGACGTATATGGGATCTGGAATGAGGATCCAGTTTATTTTTTGTCCTCTCCTTTCGGAAATATTTTTTGAGCTCTGTCGAAATGTTGGGTATACTTATGAATCTCTCATAAGTTTACAAAAGATGTTATCAAAACATTATCTTCAAGCTTGAAGTCTTTCTGACAATTTTATTTCCTTATGCATACCTTATTCATCC
Source organism: Schistocerca americana (assembly GCF_021461395.2). Classification (NCBI taxonomy): domain Eukaryota; kingdom Metazoa; phylum Arthropoda; class Insecta; order Orthoptera; family Acrididae; genus Schistocerca; species Schistocerca americana. The sequence continues at coordinate 390,916,323 of NC_060126.1, read as the reverse complement.
CTAGAAGATCATTTTATATAGATATTGTCTTGGCTTAGTTCTTCTAGCATCAATGCTGATCTCCATCAGATTCCAGTAGAAGGGATGAGAGACCGACTAATGTGACTATCGAGTCGCTGCGTGTTGCGCTGGCAGCGTTGTGGCGGTGAAAGTGTGAAAACGGTTGCCGAATCAACAGGCGCTAATTAGAAGAGGCACCTCGCACGTGCTTTCGAATGGACGCTTTTAAAACGACGGCCAGTGTAAACAAACTGACCGTTTCTCCCCTCTGATCTTCACTTGACTCAACCGAAATTACGACAGAGGAGACACTAGTAGGACATATTTAGCTATAACCAGCGCTTTTCAAACATTAAATGTGTAAATGAACGTCGAATTAAAGCCCGCTCTCAACGCAGTTTTTTGCTTTCACAATAAAATCAATGACAGTTTTTCCTCAAACATTCGTTTTCGCACGCTACTGATCGATATAGAGAAAGGAAACGCTGACGAAAAATTCACCAAAACGGAGTAGTAAGAACAATTATCGTTGTGATATTGACGACAGCTATGGGAAGGTTTTCCGCATCTTGACAATGGAAGTCACGATCTAGAAATCAGTGAGGCACATGGTAGCGGGAAATAGTACCACATGTGACACTGACATATACACAAGCATCCGTGAAGTTCCACTGCTGCCAAAATGAACTCTTAGTCTTTGTTTAAGATCAGTGAATCCTCCACGCCCAGTTCTTCAAGGAATCGAGCTCCCACGTATATAACGCCTTCAAATATCAAGTTACTTTACAAATGACTTAATGTGTTACATGTTTTACGTTAAACATGTAAGTGAGGTACGTTAAGGAAAAGGTTTGGAATAAACTTTATGACCTCGCTGTCTGGTCTCCTCCCCCAAGCAACCCAACCAACCCAATAAACGCCGGCCGTTGGTGGCCGGGCGGTTCTGGCGCTTCAGTCTGGAACCGCGCGACCGCTATGGCCGCAGGTTCGAATCCTGCCTCAGGCATGGATGTGTGTGTTGTCCTTAGGTTAGTTAGGTTTAAGTAGTTCTAAGTTCTAGGGGACTTATGACCTCAGCAGTTGAGTCCCATAGTGCTCAGAGCCATTTGAACCAACCCAATAAACTTTAAAGTTTGTTGGTCGTCGCTAATCGCTGTCATTATCAAACACTGGATGGGCATATTTTGGGTAATTTTGGCACCATTTTAAGCAAAAATTTTTCATGCACGTGCATTTCTACGACCTTGTATCTCCTGAATTATGTGGCATACAATGACATAATTTTGCAGATGCATCCAGTGCATACCGTCACCAAAATGTGTGACGAATACAGATAGTAGTATATCAGTAATAAAGTGAAACATTATGCCTGATGAAATTCTACTACTTGAATAGCGAAAATACAGCAGAGCGATAAACTTTTTCCCGTTCATTATTTTGTGGCGGGTGTCAACGAGAAAAAGTTTCATAAAAGTTTGAAAGTCCGTGTCAATTTGTCAATTCCATGTCTCAATCTTTTACATTTCTTTATACTGCTGCACTCAGCCGTTTTAGTCGGATGGAAACGTTGGAAAAGCAAAGTGACAATCGGTAGAAAAATATTACCATTAGGAAAGCCACGCATTTCAAAGCTGTTATACGTAATTGCAGTGTCTCAATACGTCCTCGCAGGTAAACGGCTGGTTTCAGACGAGACATACTTCAACTCTGGCAGCGTGTTTCATCGGTGCGTTCTCCACTTACAAGGGATGCGTGGAATTATTACACTCTGTATTTTCAATCATCACGTTGGGATTAGCAGCGACCTTTCACGCATCTGGCACGCCGTCAAGAGGTGCGCTCGGCAAAAACGTTCTTGCACTGCAGTCACGTCCGTTGTCCTGGCAGGAGATCTCGGTACATCTGCAATCGAAAGCTGCCCGTCTCCGGTTCACTCTTCGCGACCTTCCAAGAACGGCGACTGCAATACCTGCGATACGTCAACAACGTCCTGTAGCTGTAGAAGAAAGACTGCTTTCAGCACATGGTGGTTAAATATGTGCTTCTCAGAAAGTGTGATTTACTCTCGATTTAGTTTGTTCTATTTATGACTGCAGGATCGAGACTCAGTAATCGCTTGTGCGAAATCTAAAATGCCTGTGCGCCTGATCACACATTTGATTCTCAGCATCGTGAGCCGTTAGCGTGTGAGTTTGTGAAACGTACTGAAGTTCTGAGGAATGCTCCCTTTTAATTGCTTACTGAAGTCAGTTGACATATACCAGCACCGTACTGATCTCCGAAATTGTGTTAAAACTTAGTAATTTAGGGGCGAGTAGGCACTAAATATGCACTACTGGCCATTAATATTGCTACACCAAGAAGAAATGTAGATGATAAATGGATATTCATTGGACAAATATATTACACTAGAACTGACATTTGATTACATTTTCATGCAATTTGGGTGCACAGATCCTGAGAAATCAGTACCCAGAACAACCACCTCTTGCCGTAATAACGGCCTTGATACGCCTGGGCATTGAGTCAAACAGAGCTTGGATGGCGTGTACAGGTACAGCTGCCCATGCAGCTTCAACACGATACCACAGTTCATCAATAATAGTGACTGGCGTATTGTGACGAACCAGTTGCACGGCCACCATTGACCAGACTTTTCAATTGGTGAGAGATCTTGAGAATGTGCTGCCCAGGGCAGCAGTCGAACATTTTCTGTAAGAAGAAAGGCCAGTACAGGACCTGCAACATGCGGCCGTGCATTATCCTGCTGAAATGTAGGGTTTCGCAGGGATCGAATGAAGGGTAGAGCCACGGGTCGTAACACATCTTAAATGTAAAGTTCACTGTTCAAAGTGCGGTCAATGCGAACAAGAGGTGACCCAGACGTGTAACCAATGGCACCCCATACCATCACGCGGGGTGATACGCCAGTATGGCGATGACGAATACACGCTTCCAATGTGCGTTCACCGCGATGTCGCCAAACACGGATGCGACCATCATGATGCTGTAAATAGAACCTGGATTCATCCGAAAAAATGACATTCGTGCACCCAGGCTCGTCGTTGAGTACACCATCGCAAGCTGTGATGCAGCGTCAAGGGTAACCGCAGCCATGGTCTCCGAGCTGATAGTCCATGCTGCTGCAAACGTCGTCGAACTGTTCGTGGAGATGGTTGTTGTCTTGCAAACGTCCCCATCTGTTGACTCAGGGATCGAGACGTGGCTGCACGATCCGTTACAGCCATGCGGATAAGATGCCTGTCATCTCGACTGCTAGTGATACGAGGCCGTTGGGATCGAGCACGGCGTTCCGTATTACCCTCCTGAACCCACCGATTCCATATTCTGCTAACAGTCATTGGATCTCGACCAACGCGAGCAGCAGTGTCGCGATATGATAAACCGCAATTGCGATAAGCTACAATCTGACCTTTATCAAAGTCGGTAACCTGATGGTACGCATTTCTCCTCGTTACATGAGGTATCTATCTACATATATGATCATTTGGATAGGGAGGATAGCAATGTGTGGTTGTTTGCTAATGATTCTGTGGCGTACGGGAAGGTGTCGTCGTTGAGTGATTGTAGGAGGATACAAGATGACTTGGACAGGATTTGTGAATGGTGTAAAGAATGGCAGCTAAGTCTAAATATAGAAGAATCTAAATTAATGCAGATGAATAGAAAAAAGAATCCTGTAATGTTTGAATACTCCATCAGTAGTGTAGCGCTTGACACAGTCATGTCGATGAAATATTTGGGCATAACATTGCAGAGCGATATGAAGTGGGACAAGCATATAATGGCAGTTGTGGGGAAGGCGGATAGTCGTCTTCGGGTCATTGGTAGAATTTTGGGAAGATGTGGTTCATCTGTAAAGGTGACCGCTTATAAAACACTAATACAACCTATTCTTGAGTACCGCTCGGGCGTTTGGGATCCCCATCAGGTTGGATTGAGGGAGGACATTGAAGTAATTCAGAGGTGGGATGCTAGATTTGTTACTGGTAGGTTTGATCATCACGCGAGTGTTACGGAAATGCTTCAGGAACTCGGGTGGGAGTCTCTAAAGGAAAGGAAGCGCTCTTTTCGTGAATCGCTACTGAGGAAATTTAGAGAAACAGCATCTGAGGCTGACTGCAGTACAATTTACTGCCGCTAACTTACAATTCGCGCAAAGACCACAAACATAAGATAAGAGTGATTAGGGCTCGTACAGAGGCATATAGGCAGTCATTTTTCCCTTGTTCTGTTTGGGAGTGGAACAGGGAGAAAAGATGCTGGTTGTGGTATGAGGTACCTGTGGTGTCACATCCAGACACCACACATGCTAGGTGGTAGCCTTTAAATCGGCCGAAGTCTGTTAGTATACGTCGGACCCGCGTGTCGCCACTATCAGTGATTGCAGACCGAGCGCCGCCACACGGCAGCTCTAGAGAGACTTCCTAGCACTCGCCCCAGTGGTACAACCGACTTTGCTAGCGATGGTTCACTGACAAAATACGTTCTCATTTGCCGAGACGATAGTTAGCATAGCCTTCAGCTACGTCATTTGCTACGACCTAGCAAGGCCCCATTACCAGTTACTATTGAGATTATGAATAATGTACCCCCAAGAGCGAAGAATTCCACCAGCTACATCAGTTTTTTCTACGTCTAATTTCCTTGTCCTGTTCCAGACCTCACGCCAGCCTGCGTGAGCTAAAACGCGTGCCTTTCGGCTTCCTCTCAAAACCGGTGTTGGCTCTCCTGCCAACCCACAACAGTACCCTCCACCACACACCGTATGGTGGACTGCGGAGTATGTATGTAGATGTAGATGTAGAACACAACAACGTTTCACCAGGAAACGCCGGTCAACTGCTGTTTGTGTTTGAGAAATCGGTTGGAAACTTTCCTCATGTCAGCACGTTATAGGTGTCGCCACCGGCACCAATCTTGTGTGAATGCTCTGAAAAGCTAATCATTTGCATATCACAGCATCTTCTTCGTGTTGGTTAAAGTTCGCGTCTGTAGCACGTCATCTTCGTGGTATAGCAATTTTAATGGCCCGTAGTGTTAAAATTATGCCATTCCATCTATCACAAGAATTGAAAATTAATTTTAGATAGGCTTTGCTGAACTATCACTCTGGAACAATATTAATGAGAACTGACAGTAATGTGTGAGAAAAGTAAGGGGCCTCTGCTGAGTTAATGTAGTCCATCGAAGAGGACGAACAGTAACAAGGTCCTAGACAGTTTGAAACAAACGGCAGGCGGTATTAATCCACATCACCGACCGGTGCTCTGCCTCCGTGTTGGCTTAGAAGACAAATGTCTCGCCAGCGTTCACAGTTCTGTCCAGTCAAGAGAAGAAGCCATCAGTTGTGTTTTGAAATGATTAGAAATGAGTTTTCGAACTCAGTGAGCACAGAAAGAACATTCGGTAACATAACTGTTGCGTCACGATTTCACGTAGTTGGTAACGTTACACGCCAGCTTTCACGTTAGTTTCGTCTGCTTTCTAAACCTGTAGACGAACAGTCACGTCTGTCATGATCATAAAAGTTCGTTCTTCCGCGCTGTTAATAGTCAACACCTTCATTCAACTCATTTACATCTTACACATACTGAATGTGATTTATTGCCGCTGAACTTGGACTTACAGAACGGATTTCACATTTCCCAAGAACTTCAGTTGGAAAGCACATTTTGAACGTTTACCTTAGACAACCAAGAAGCAATTGGTTGCTCGCTATTGCACCTGTTAGCACTCTACACGCTAGCCCGAGTCAGTGTAGCGACTGTTGCTACATTTTGTAGCAGTTCAGTGCCCAGTGACATTTTGTATGCTCCGTGCAACTTGTATCTACGTGCCGCTAATTGGAACAATTAAACAAATAGCATTTTTAAATGTTTTCAAACTTGCGCTCGAACACGAAAGAGCTCATAAAGTTATAAAAGGAATAAATAGAAACAAAAATAAGAACAACAGTTAGACAGACACCAGGACAGTAAGCCTTCCCTTCTTTGGTAGTATCTCATAGAAAACTGATAGTGTATTGAGACCATATCTGTAATAACTGTTTTCTCCTCCCGCCAATAAATATCTAATAATCTGTCACACAATATTAAATCTAACAAAGACAAATTCTACAAATCAGACGTTTACAAGCGAAATCGAAATGAACACCAAGCACAGCATTTGAGGGACACTAGACTAAGTTTCCGAACCAGATTTTAAAAACATAAAAATGCATTCAGGAATAGCATGCCTAATAAATCTGCCATAGCTACTCCCATTAACGACACATGACATGCTTTTGACAACATGGAAAACCCATATATATATTATAAAAATGTGTTTGTTTGTGTGTGTGTGTGAGTGAGTGTGAGAGAGAGAGATAGAGCGAGAGAGAGAGAGAGAGAGAGAGAGAGAGAGAGAGTGTGTGAGCGAGCGTGCGTGCCCCACATCTCCTTCTAAACCACTGGACCGATTACAACACACATGTCCCTTACCATCAGACTACTATCGCTGTGGAGATAAGAACCAACTACCTATCGCAGTTCAGGACACCACTTGAAATGGTGGTGTAAGCTTTCAAAATACGTCAATGAAAAGTCACTATCGGAGATAATGGTTTTAATTATCTTTTCTAGTCGACAACTTGGTATGGCACCGAATAGCTTAGAAAATATACGCAAATCGCTGCTAATATCATTTTCGGCCGTTATAGCCCAAACGAATGTTTAACAGAGTTGCTCGGCGAATGTTGTTGGGAATCGTTGGAAGAAATATGTGTAGGTCTTGTGAAACTCCGTTAGAGTACACTTAGCGAATCTGTATTCATAGGTGAATACTGTAAGAACATTATGCACGCATAATAGCACGTCTGAAAAAAAGTTTGGAAATTTGTGGTAAGTCTTATGGGACCAAACTGCTGAGGTCATCGGTCCCTAAACTTACACGCTATTTAATCTAACTTAAACTAACTTACGCTAAGAAAGACACACGCACCCATGACTGAGGCAGGACTCGAAACTCCGACGGGGTAAGCCACGCGGGACGTGACAAGACGGCCCAGACAGTGCGGCTATCCCGCACGGCAGCTCGTCTGGCGTGGTGATTATAATAATATGACATAACATACACTACTCGCCATTAGAATTGCTACACCACGAAGATGACGTGCTACAGTCGCGAAATTTAACTGACAGGAAGAAGTTGCTGTGATATGCAAATGATTAGCTTTTCAGAGCATTCACACAAGGTTGGCGCCGGTGGCGACACCTACAACGTGCCGACATGCGGAAAGTTTCCAACCGATTTCTCATACACAAACAGCAGTTGACCGGCGTTGGCTGGTGAAACGTTGTTGTGATGCCTCTTGTCAGGAGGAGAAATGCCTACCATCACGTTTCCGAGTTTCCGACTTTGATAAGGGTCGGATTGTAGCCTATCGCGATTGCGGTTTATCGTATCGCGACATTGCTGCTCGCGTTGGTCGAGATCCAATGACTGTTAGCAGAATATGGAATCGGTGACTTCAGGAGGGTAATATGAAACGCCGTGCTCGATCCCAACGGCCTCGTATCACTAGCAGTCGATATAACAGGCATCTTATCAGCATGGCTGTAACGGATCGTGCAGCCACGTTTCGATCCCTGAGTGAACATATGGGGACGTTTGCAAGACAACAACCATCTGCACGAACAGTTCGACGACGTTTGCTGCAGCATGGACTATCAGCTCGGAGACCATGGCTGCGGTTACCCTTGACGCTGCATCACAGACGGGAGCGCCTGCGATGGTATACTCAACGACGAACCTGGGTGCACGAATGGCAAAATGTCATTTTTTCGGAGGAGTCCAGGTTCTGTTTACAGTATCATGATGGTCGCATCCGTGTTTGGCGACATCGTGGTGAACGCACATTGGAAGCGGTATTCGTCATCGCCATACTGGCGTATCACCCGGCGTGGTGGTATGGGGTGCCATTGGTTACACGTCTGAGTCACCTCTTGTTCGCATTGACGGCACTTTGAACACTGGACGTTACATTTCAGATGTGTTACGATCCGTGGCTCTACCCTTCAAAAAAATGGTTCAAATGGCTCTGAGCACTATGGAACTTAACTTCTAAGGTCATCAGTCCCATAGAACTTAGAACTACTTAAACCTAACTAACCTAAGAACATCACACACATCCATGCCCGAGGCAGGATTCGAACCTGCGACCGTAGCGGTCGCGCGGTTCCTGACTGTAGCGCCTTTAACCGCTTGGCCATGACGGCCGGCCTCTACCCTTCATTGGATCCCTACGAAACCTTACATTTCAGCAGGATAATGCACGACCGCATGTTGCAGGTCCTGTACGGGCCTTTCTGAATACAGTAAGTGTTCGACTGCTGCGCTGGCCAGCACATTCTCCAGATCTCTCACCAACTGAAAACGTCTGGTGGCCGAGCAACAGGCTCGTCACAATACGCTAGTCACTACTCTTGATGAACTGTGGTATCGTGTTGAAGCTGCATCGTCAGCTGTACCTGTACACGCCATCCAAGCTCTGTTTGACTCAATGCCCAGGCGTATCAAGGCCGTTATTACGTCCAGACGTGGTTGTTCTGGGTACTGATTTCTCAGGATCTACGCACTCAAATTGCGTGAAAATGTAATCACATGTCAGTTCTAGTATAATATATTTGTCCAATGAATCCCCGATTATCATCTGCATTTCTTCTTGGTGTAGCCATTTTAATGGCCAGTAGTGTATTAAGGCACAAGCACAGGCGTACAGTCATTTTACCCTCGTTCAATCGAAAATGATATAGGTAGGAAAATCAATAACATTGGTGTGAACTACTCTCCACCACACACCGTACAGTGACTTACGGAGGCTATATACACTGAAGCACCAAAGAAACTGGTATATGCATGCGTATTCAAATACAGGGATATGTAAACAGGCAGAAGACGGCGGTGCCATCGGCAACGCCTATGTAAGACAACAAGTGTCTGGCGCAGTTCTAAGATCGGTTACTGCTGCTATAACAGCACGTTGTCAAGATTCAAGTGAATTTTGATGTGGAGTTGTACGCGGTGCATGAGCAGTGGGATACAGCATCTCTGAGGTGGCGATGAAGTGGAGAATTTTCCCGAACAACCATTTTATGAATGTACCGTGAATGTCAAGAATCCCGTAATACTCCTTACCAATAACGGGACCAATGATGACTGAAGAGAATCGTTCAATGTAAAGGAAGTGCAACCCTTCCGCAAATTGCTGCAGATTTCAATGGTGGGCCATCAACAAGAGCTAGCGAACCATTCAACGAAACATCGATACGGGCTTTCGGAACCGAAGAACCACTCGTGTACCCTAGATGGCAGCACGACACAATGCTTTACGACACGCCTGGACCCTTCAACTCCGACACTGGAGTATTGATGACTGGAAACATGTCGCCTAGCCGGACGAGTCTCGTTTCAAATTGCATCGAGCGGATGGATGTGTACGACTATGGAAACAACTTCATGAATCCATGGACCCTGAATGTTAGCAGGGGAATTTTCAAGCTGGTGGTGACTCTGTAATAGTGTGGAGACTCTGACAGGTGACAGGTACGTAAGCATCCTGTCTGACCCCCAGTATCTATTTATATCCATTGCGCATTCCGCTGGACTTGGGCAATTCCAGAAGGAAAATGTGACACCCCACACGTCCAGAATTGCTACAGAGTCGCTCCAGGAGTACTCTTCTGAGTTTAAACACTTCCGCTGGCCACCAAACTCCCCAGACATGAACATTATTGAGCATATCTGGGATGCTTTGCAGCGTGCTGTTCAGAAGAGATCTCCATCCGCCCGTACTCTCACAGATTTGTGGACAGTCCTGCAGGATTCATGGTGTCAGTTCCCTCCGGCACTACTTGTGACATTAGTCCATTCCACGTTGTGTTGCGGCACTTCTGCGCCCTCGCGGGTGCCCTACAGGATATCAGGCAGGTGTACCAGTTTCTTTGGCTCTTCAGTGTATATAGACGTACAGTGACACCTAGCTACAACATGGGATTGAGATGAGTACCTGTATAGAAGGATACCTATGTGTGGAGTGTCGAGTCAGCCGGTTCCTGGGCCCACGGAGACGGCAGGACAGTGAAAGGAAGGTCTCAGGAGAAACCGATCAGCGACTGCTATCGACCCACGGGGTCAGCCCGGTCAGCCTGCCGTAATTGCGGCCCGCGTCGCAGATGTAATCTCCAGCTACCTGTGACTGCCAGAGCCGCCTCCCGCCGTACACTTTACTGCGGGCTGTTGAAATATGTTACTCCCTCGCGCCATGAACAGGAAGTGGCGTAATGAATGGACCAAACGATTTCCACCTCAATTACGGCGTTACAGTAGATGTCCTTCTGACCAGCCATGCTGGAGTAAAGTCATTACACTAAGCACAGCGCCTGGGTACTTTTACAAAACATCTGATCATAGCAGCGTCCTTGACACCTCCTACTACGATTTACGTTCCTTATCATGTACTTGTATCATCTTTTACTCAAATGACATACTGCAACTGTCACAACCCACCTCCTATCTCCGGTTCTTTCGGTGCTAAACTTGTAAAATACTACCAACGTACGTGACTTTTTTGCGTTGGGTCCTTGAGGTGGAGCCTTCAGAGCGATCATCCGAGACTTATCTGGTAAGGAGGCTTTCTATTGCAGTTTATTTGTTGAAACGTTCTTGGGTCGACGAAGAACGTTATCTGGCGTCTGCACTTCATTTACACAATTTAATTACCCCGCTGTTGGATGCGAAAACGTTACTTCGGCGAATAGGGATCTAGCTACTATACTACTTCGTCCTTAATAAGTGAACGTTTCGGATGCGCGACACTCTGCAGCTTCAAAATACTTCATAAACAACTATTTTAAATCCCTTAAGCAATGTACAAATTAGTTGTTATTCGACAGCTGTTCAGGACGAACCCACTGTCAGGAACCTTACACTTGTGCTAGTTATGTCAGAGTCCTGAAGAAGCGGAACCATCCAGCTGTTTTATTCCATGACATACCGCCATTTAGCTACGTTTGTTCTGACGGACAGCGAAATTCGGATTCAAAGTACCGAGTTTCGTAGATCTAATTTTTAGTCATATTTTCGGCTGAAAATGCGGCTTTTTTTGGCGTGGTACCGGCAGTGATCTAAAAATCAGAGATAATTAATTGAAACCCTCAGCTGCCGACAGGTGTTGATATACCTCGATGGGGACAGCTGAAAATGTGTGCCCCGACCGGGACTCGAACCCGGGATATCCTGCTTACAGGGCAGACGCTCTATCCATCTGAGCCACCGAGGACACAGATGAATAGCGCGACTGCAGGGACTTGTCTCTTGCACGCTTCCCGTGAGACCCACATTCGCAACTATCCACAATCTACTGACGTAATGTACCTAATGGATGTTTGCACATCCACTCATTACTCGCGCACTCTAAGGTGACTATTCCCGTAAGAGTTTGGGAAACCTGCGCGCAGTCGCGCTATTCATCTGTGTCCTCAGTGGCTCAGATGGATAGAGCCTCTGCCATGTAAGCAGGATATCCAGGGTTCGAGTTGCACTCGGAGCACACATTTTCAGCTGTCCCCATCGAGGTATATCAACAACACCTGTCGGCAGCTGAGGGTTTCAATTAACTATCATTTATTCTAGAGAAGCTGCACAGTTACTATCTTCATATATATAAAAATAAAAGGACTAAGTTTATTAATACCGAAGATGACTACTCATATCTGTGGTTGCCCTACCTACTGGGTTATCTATCTTCGCAGTAAGCTTGACAGAATTCAAGACGTGAGATAGCATCGACGGTGTTCACACGGGACTCAACAACACTGTGCTAGTAAACAATCTCACGTTTGCTGCTGAAGGGGCAGCCTAGAGGCAGGCGTTGGTCACTGTAACTTTGAAGCTCTGTAACGTGGCTGAATGACGTGTCTGGATAAGGACTCCAGTTCTCTGTTTGTTCCCTAAGCTCTTGAAGTTTGCTGATATTTTGTTACGCCCTGTGTATATCTCGGAGACTAATAGCGAATAGCTTGACTCCACTGTCCTTTACTATTATGGTTGTTATTATTACTATACTAACCACAGCAGATCACATTACTTTATCATTTTAAACAAAAAACCTGACAGGAGATGTGCCACCATCCTTGGAATTGTAGTATAATACACTTTTCTTGGTCACAAAATAGTTTCTTTTTATTTATTACCTCATGACTTGTTTCCGGGGAACCCAATCATCAGACCTATTAAAAAATGACAAAGAGTTTGGACACTTACGGTGTTACTGAATGTAGTCGAAACGGACAAGACACATTTCATTAATTTTAACAGGTCTGATAACGGGATTGTCCTGAAATGCGCCATGAGGTAAAAAGTATAAAAATTATTTGATGTCTAGGACAAGTGCACTATCATTGAGAGCACATTACGTTTCAATTTACTCAAAACATATGTTGCTGTTATTGTCTATGGTTCTTCTAATATAACACGAATCATAATTTTGTAGCCTGTATATTGTTTAGTATGAGAGCTTAATATCTTCTATTACATTGTTACTTGCTTACGTATGCAGTATCAGTGTTTTGTGCCGTCCTTGTTAACTGATAGGAAATTCTCGAATGTTGTGTTGTAACTTTGTTGGAATGGACACTAACACACCGAAAGAATAAATCTACTTTCTTCACGCAACACGCTGAATATTTCACGATTTGGACAGACATGGGACATTAAAAAATAATTTAAAACCGAAACAAATGGCCAGAGTAGTATCGAATAGCAACTTCCAACTTATCAGTAGAACATTGGCAACAATAAATGATCGTCTACATTAAAATGTGGCCAGGGCTGTCTGCATCTATATTCTGCAAGAAACAGTGAAGAGTAAACCATTATACCACATATTACTGTATCTTTCACGGGATAGCTTGCGTCTGTCTTCAAGGGTCTGGCAGTTCATGCTTTTCAGCATCTGTCAGGTGACAAACTTGTGACTATTCGTTCTGTTCTTTTTGTAATCAATCTTATTGGTCATATTTGGTATAAATCCCAAGCACATTAGAAATGTTCCAAAATACGACGTGCGAGTGCTTTGTAAGCCGTCTTCTTTGTAGATACAATGCGTTTTCCTAGCTTAATGCCAATGAATCTAAATCTTCCATCTGCTTTACCTACGACTGAGCCAATGCGAAAATTCCATTTCATACCCTTACAGACTGTTACATACAGGTATTTGCATTTTCTGAGGAGGAGCCGTAATGATGATATGCTTTTAGCAATGCTTATCCCGAGAACGGTTAATATATGCCTTAAGGGAGGTAGGACGTCAAACTAATTTCCTCTGTCGATACTTTTACAAATAAATTAATAAAACTATGTCCGTGTGATCAGGAAGAATTCTGGATTCACACTCATAGCAGTGGAAGGTCAAAAACACAGCAAAATAAATTTTTTTATACGCGCAATTTCATAATTTTTTCACTTACTATTGGCTGCATTTGTTACTGTAGCTACACTTGTTTTATTAAGTACGAGAGATTGTTCTATGAATTTTGCACAGCATACAAACCATACTTACAGGTGTATGAAACTCTAGATTTTTTTTTAATATATGAAAAAAGTGAATGAGCTGTTACATTTTAAACTTCATGGTTAGAAAAAACTCAAATTTTATAGTTAATTATCTCAGTTTTTACCACAGTTTTTAATATCTTTGGAAAATTCTAGAGTTTTACATTAAGGATTTGGTGTTTAATAAGCATGCCAAGTTTGAAAGTAATAGGATATTTATTTTGAGTGTTAGATGTACGTAAATACAGGAATTTGTGTTTTTCGGAAAATGGCCGTTAAGGTTTCTGCTTCTATTTGGAATTCTTTTAGAACTGTACATCACCATAAGCAGGTTCTTTTTTTATTTTCTAAATCAGTTTTCTTTCTTTTCACATTCCTATGATGCACTCTTCTTCATTTTATCACCTCCAAAAATGATTTACCTGCTTTCACTACACGCTCTTTGTCTATCACAGGCCGGCCGGAGTGGCCGTGCGGTTCTAGGCGCTACAGTCAGGAACCGGGCTACCGCTACGGTCGCAGGTTCGAATCCTGCCTCGGGCATGGATGTGTGTGATGTCCTTAGGTTAGTTAGGTTTAAGCAGTTCTAAGTTCTAGGCGACTGATGACCTCAGATGTTAAGTCGCATAGTGCTCAGATCCATTTGAACCATTTTTTGTCTGTGACTTACAAAGCTTTGATGCAGTTCACTCTGTGGTTAATTCCCATTTTCTCTAAAACATATTCCTGCTTTGCACACCATCATTAAAATATGAAACTGCACCATAAACACTAATAGGAGGTGCATTTCTTCCCACAAAAATGGTTTTTGGTAATCTTTACCATACACTTTGATTAAAACTTTCATCTGGGTTTTGGGTACCAACATGAAGACATTTCTTCATTTGCCAGGTCCCTGAATATAAAATATAAACGTTCGAATGCTACACAGCGAAATACATATGACAGAACAATGTTGTGCCGAGATGTGTGGCGCTGCATCTTGGTACACTTAAGACCATATAACGCGCATTATAGTCTCTCAAATATATATGTTTAATACATCTAACTGTTCAGGAAGATGTGCGCTACGAAATAGGCATATTTTTGAAAAATTAATTTTTTTTTTAATTTTTGACGTCTTATCCCCCCTTAAGATATTCACATCAGACGAATATACAGCCGGCTCCAGGCACCCCATGTTCACTGCCTCCCGTATTTCAGCTGTCTTGTCTATCCTCTTGAGATGCTCCTGTGATCCATGAAAATGAAGGTTCCACTACATCACGGCAAATTCGAATATACCCTTCCACTTTTTCGATAAATGTCATGCCCTGGCACCGAAACTGCCACGAAGATACGCAGCAGTGTTAGTGCACTTCTCATCACAGGTGCCCAGGCATTGACTCCATGTCCATCGTAATCGTCACGATCCTCCATCTTCGGCGCATCATGGCGAGATACGCACATACGCCGTAAAAGAAGATTCCCATACGCGGTTGTCAAACTGAATTCGGTTTCATTTGAGAACATTACCCTGGCCATAATTATTGGTGCAGTGGGTGAATCAAAACTTCCGGGTGTCCATTTTACTCTGAATATGGGTAGTAGAAGGACTGTCCGGGAAGGGTCTGTAGTAACTTTAGCGGAATCGGCTGTCCTCTACATGTATGATAGATTTAGTATAAACCGATCACCACCATACAGCCAAGGAGCCCCGCTGTGAACATGTGACGCAATGTACCATTCCTTTGCAGGCTTTCTTTCGTCACTTGTGAGATGATACACTTAGCGCTGACAATGGAATGCTCTTATGGTCTTCCTTCAACAATGTTATTCACTACAGCCATCAGTGTCATGCCACAGCTGATTGCATCCACTTACGAAGGTCTTCAGGTGTCTGGTTTTCCCACCAACCAGCCTGCGATATTATCTTACGAGTTAGCAGCAATTACGCTAGCGAGTGCACTCCTGGGGTAGACCGCTTGTCAGCTTCTTCTGCCAGTAACTTCATGCGACGATATTACTGCGACGCAGAGTTACATGTGGAAATCTTGTTGTTATCCAATAATTATCAAGCAGTTTACGATGACACCAGTAATAAAATACACTCTAAGACAAAAAAAAAAAGGATTGGCCACGAAGAAAGTATTCGAAAGGGACGGAATCGAGAGATGTGATGTACACGTACGGACAAAAAAGTATTACAATGTCAGAGATATTCAAAGAAAAGAGCTTCACAAATTGAGCAATTTCGATAGATTCGTTGGACTTCATCCTGAGGAATATCGTGCCAAATTCTGTTCAATTGCCGCTTTAGACCATCAAAACCTCAAGATGGGTAGAGACACCTGGCCATAATGGTCGAAATCTTCGCAGTTGGGCAGAGATCTGGCGACCTTGCTGGCAAGAGTAAGGTTCGGCAAGCACGAAGAGGAGTATTAGAAACTGTAACCGTGTCCAGGCTGGAATTATTTGGTTGAAATGTAAATCCAGGGTAGCTTTCATGAAGGACATCAACAAAACGTAGCGTAGGATATCGTCGATGTACCATTGTGCTGTAAGGTTGCCGCGGATGACAACCAGAAGCGGTTCTGCTATGAAAAGAAATGGTACCCCTTACGATCACTCTGGTTGTCGGGACGCATGGCAGAGAACAGGTTGGTATCCCACCAGTTTCCAGGGCGTCTTGAGACACGTCTTCGCTGATCGTCGGAACTCAAATTCTAAGAGGGACTCATCACTGAAGACAGTTCTACTTCAGTCAACTAGATTGCTCGACGAAGAAGTTTCTATAGACCCCCCAGACAGCGATGAGATACCATCCTGAATGTTGCCCACCATACGGCCCAACAACCAGGAGTGATGGTCTTCAGAATGGTTCAAATGGCTCTGAGCACTAAGGGACTTAACTTCTGAAATCATGAGTCGCCTATAACTTACAACGACTTAAACCTAACTAAGCTAAGGACATCACACACATCCACGCCCGAGGCAGGATTCGAACCTGTGACCGTAGCGGTCGCGCGGTTCCAGACTGTAGCGCCTAGAACCGCTCGGCCACTCCGGCCGGCAGTGATGGTCTGATATGCAGTTTCTTTTCATAGCACGGGCCCTTTGGTTGTCACCCGAGCACCCTTACAGCACAGCGGTACGTCAACGATATTCTACGCCCCGTATTGTTGCCCTTCATGGTAAGCCAGCGTTGATTTACATTTCAGCAAAATAATTCCCGCTCACACACACTGCGAACGTAATGCTTGTCTCCGTGCTTGCCAAAGCATGCCTTGGGCAGCAAGATCGCTTGATCTCTCCCCAACTGAGAACGTCGACTATTATGGGTGTAACCCTGCAACCGTCTCGGGATTTTGACCATCTATTGCACTAGTTGGACAGAATTTGGCAAGATATCCCTCAGGAGGACATCCAAAAACTCTGTCAATCGATGCCACGCCCAGTAATTACCTCCATAAGGGCCAGACATTAACAAAAATCTTACAGACTTTCTCGATTTGTGAAGCTATTTCTCTTGAATAAATCATCCATCGTTTCTCGGAACTGCAGTCATTTATTTGTCTGTGCATGTACATCACATCCACGGGTTTCCGTCACATTCAGATAATTCCTTCTTGGTGTGTCGACTTTTTTTTTTCTTAGAGTGTATTTGGCACTGTTATCGCTCGCCATTATTAACCAACATCCACTGATGAGCCGGAACATTATGCAAAACAGCGTGTCGGTTCACCTTTAGAACGTGATGCGGCAAAGATTTTGGATGGCATGGTTCGTTGCCGGACGTATATGGCACCAGATTTCAAGGCACAGGTCACTCAATTTACGTAAATTACGCTCAAATGGTTTACGGGTGCGGGGATGGCGCCCTATAGCGTCCAAGACTTGTTCCATCGGGTGAGAGCAGGTGAATTTGGTGCCCAACACATCAAAGTGAATTCATTATCAAGCTCCTCAAACCTCTGTAGCACGATTCTGGCTTTGTGACAAGCACAGTTCTTCTGGTGGAAGATGCCATCGCCGTCGGGGAAACCTTAAAGCATAAAGTGATCCAGATGATCCGCAATATGTGCATGTAGTATGGTGATCCTGTTATTTAATGGGCCGGCCGGAGTGGCCGAGCAGTTCTAGGCGCTTCAGTCTGGAACCACGCCACCGCTACGGTCGTAGGTTCGAATCCTGCCTCGGGCATGGATGTGTGTGATGTCCTTAGGTTCGTTAGGTTTAAGTAGTTCTAAGTTCTAGGAGACTGATGACCTCCGATGTTGAGTCCCATAGTGCTCAGAGCCATTTGAACCATTTGAACAATCATCCAGTGCAATTATTCTTTTCTCTTTTATTTGCCACATATAATACGTGTTTTGCCAGGAGACGTTACAACTTTCCTTAACCCCGCCAGGTGCCTACAAAACCACCAGGGGCACAAATTCTCACAGTAGGTAGTGGTCAAAATGTTTTGGTTGCTTAGCATATTTCTTGTTTTTAATATTCCTGCTCTCTCTTACTTTACATTCATACTTCCATGTAACTGAGTGGGACGCGTGCTGCTTCACTCGGTGCGTGAGACGGCTCCACAGCCGGCGGTAGGCGTTTGAATGCCGCCAACCGTGAGTTAAGTGCGCCCCGCGGACTTAACGGCTGCATCATAGCAGCGTCGTTGCGCAACAGCGGAGAGAATCATCTCCCCTTTGTAGCGGGAAAGCGCGGCCACTGGTGGAGCGTACTCGCGGTTGCGTACCGTAGTGTGAGCCAGCCACTAGTCTCTACGACAGGTTCTCACAAACCCGAGTGACCCGCCGCTCCGCGACTGACCTCTGTACTTAGCGGTCGCTTCGCTTCCCTGCATACACCACGCAGGTGTTCAGTAGAACCTCACCATGTCACTGTAACTAGCACGGCTGAAATTTACAGGTGGTGTAGAAAAATACGGAAACACCAGAAACACAACACATTATCATGCTTAATACGGTAGAGGAAACTGCTTGGAACTCGAAACAGCTTCCAGTCGTCTCGGAGTGAATGAATACAGACCTGTATGCTCTTCAGAGGAATCGTATACTACTCTTCCAGGAAAATGGTGGCAAGTCCAGGTAACAGAAATGGTAGAGCACTTGCCCGCGAAAGGCGAAGGTCCCGAGTTAGAGTCTCGGTCCGGCACACAGTTTTAATCTGCCAGGAAGTTTCATATCAGCGCATACTCCGCGGCAGAGTGAAAATCTCAATCTGGAAACATCCCCCAAGCTGTGGCTAAGCCATGTCTTCGCAATATCCTTTCTTCCAGGAGTGCTACTTCTGCAAGTTTCGCAGAAGAGCTCCTGTGAAGTTTCGAAGGTAGTAGACGAGGTACTGGCAGAATTGAAGCTGTGAGAACGGGTCGTAAGTCATGTTTAGGTAGCTGAGGTGGTAGAGCACTTGCTCACGAAAGGCAAAGGTCCCGAGTTCGAGTCTCGGTCTGGCACACAGTTTTAATCTGTCAGGGAGTTTCAAGTTCAGGTAACGATTATAGAAGTGGATAGTGATTATGCATCCTTCTCTCCCCAAGTAGACCATAAATGCTCAATACGGTTGGGATTTGGTGGCTATACTGGTCAGGGCAGATACGAAAATTCATCCTCGTGCTCACGAAACCGGTCCTGGACGTTGCGAGCTATGTGAACAGCGGCGGAACACAGCATCCTCATTTGGGAACAAGCATTGTACTGTGCGAAGGACCTTATCAGCCAAAATAGTAACCCCATCCTTGGCAGTAATGCGGCCTTGCAGAGTAACCACGGTGCCCATGGAATTCCATGGTGTGAATAACCTAAACATCACCGAAACCCCGCATATTTCAAACTCTGGATGTAAATTCCGCTAGAAGTTGGATTTTTAATTTGTTATTTTTTTTTTTTTTTTTTTCGGAGAGCTTCCGCGGGAGCGACATTTAGCTCTGCAGTGACTTTTGCAGCTGTCGTCCTCTTATTTTATTCCAAAATCCTCTCCAATGACTGTCACGATCACTCAACACGAAATATCGTCCGCTTTAGCGAATGACTTTAGCGGATGACGCTTGTCCACTTTCCCTGTATGTGGAAAAATTGGAAATTCGTGGTAACCTCCTATGGGACCAAACTCCAGAGGTCATCGGTCCCTAGGCTTACACACTACTCTTGCGTACGAGCCCGTGGTGGATCAACGCGTTATTGACTTGCTCTATTTGTGAAGTTTTTTCTCATAAATCATCCGATTTTTCTGAAATTGTAGTCGTTTGTTTGTACATGTACATCACATTCCCCGATTTCCGTCCCATTCATGTAATTCCTTGGTGGTGCGTAATTTTTTTTCTAACACGAATTCCTTACAGACGAATGGAAAAACTAGTAGAAGCCGACCTCGGGGAAGATCAGATTGGATTTCGTAGAAATGCTGGAACACGTGAGGCAATACTGACCTTACGACTTATCTTAGAAGAAAGATTAAGGAAAGGCAAACCTACGTTTCTAGCATTTGTAGACTTAGAGAAAGCTTTTGACAATGTTGACTGGAATACTCTCTTTCAGGTTCTGAAGGTAGCAGGGGTAAAATACAGGGAGCGAAAGGCTATTTACAATTTGTACAGAAACCAGATGGCAGTTATAAGAGTCGAGGGACATGAAAGGGAAGCAGTGTTTGGGAAGGGAGTAAGACAGGGTTGTAGCCTCTCCCCGATGTTATCCAATCTGTATATTGAGCAAGTAGTAAAGGAAACAAAGGAAAAGTTCGGAGTAGGTATTAAAATCCATGGAGAAGAAATAAAAACTTTGAGGTTCGCCGATGACATTGTAATTCTGTCAGAGACAGCAAAGGACTTGGAAGAGCAGTTGAATGGAATGGATAGCGTCTTGAAAGGAGGGTATAAAATGAACATCAACAAAAGCAAAACGAGGATAATGGAATGCAGTCGAATTAAGTCGGGTGATGCTGAGGGAATTAGATTAGGAAATGAGACACTTAAAGTAGTAAAGGAGTTTTGCTATTTGGGGAGCAAAATAACTGATGATGGTCGAAGTAGAGACGATATAAAATGTAGACTGGCAATGGCAAGGAAAGCGTTTCTGAAGAAGGGAAATTTGTTAAAATCGAGTATAGATTTAAGTGTCAGGAAGTCATTTCTGAAAGTATTTGTATGGAGTGTAGCCATGTATGGAAGTGAAACATGGGCGATAAATAGTTTGGACAAGAAGAGAATAGAAGCTTTCGAAATGTGGTGCTACAGAAGAATGCTGAAGATTAGATGGGTAGGTCATATAACTAATGAGGAAGTATTGAATAGGATTGGGGAGAAGACAAGTTTGTGGCACAACTTGACCAGAAGAAGGGATCGGTTGGTAGGACACGTTCTGAGGCATCAAGGGATCACCAATTTAGTACTGGAGGGCAGCGTGGAGGGTAAAAATTGTAGAGGGAGACCAAGAGATGAATATAGTAAGCAGATTCAGAAGGATGTAGGTTGCAGATTCAGAAGGATGTAGGTTGCAGTAGGTACTGGGAGATGAAGAAGCTTGCACAGGATAGAGTAGCATGGAGAGCTGCATCAAACCAGTCTCAGGACTGAAGACCACAACAACAACAGAGTGTATATAGGGTGAGTCGCTTAAGACATAACACTGATTTTATTTCGCGAATGGCTTAAGAGATCGAAATAGGTGTTACGGCAAATGGTAGAGCGCAAAGGGACAGGTAATTTTTTCTTTTCTGAAAATAAAAAATTCTGTCGTTTTTCACTGCCATTTGGGCTTTGTAGCCAGTCTCAAGTGCACTTTAACAGTAAATAATGTCTTACGTGTCAGTGACATCTCATGTAAAAATACATCTTTCTGGTCTTATTACGAAAATACGTTGCTGCGGTAATGGACTCTAGAGTCCGGTATGACCAGTGAGTGAGTGTGTGTGTGTGTGTGTGTGTGTGTGTGTGTGGTCTTATGGACCAATTGCCGTGTTAACGGATACAAGTACATGTCCAAGACACAAAATATAGCTGACATTGGGCAATGCGAGAAACCATTAAGATGCAGTGTGGCGTATTTAGCAGCTAATATATTCCAGTCACCTGCATTCATCACTGATGGCGGAAATTCCTTTGAAAAAATTTTATATGACTGTGGTCTGCCATGAAGGAAAGGTCGTAAATTTGCTGTTTCTTGCATCATGTGAAACGGAGCAAGTATGTTTTTTAATAGCAGGATGCACCTTTTATAATGGAATTCGAAAGCTGTTCAAAAGATGAGTACGATTATGCAGGGTGTTTGAAAGCCGTTCTATCAAATATCTGGGAGTGGTGAATAACGTCACTGGGAAGAACGTTTGTTAGAGAAAAATGTTTGCCGACATACCCTGGCGTTGCTATACTTCCTTTCGTGTTGATTATGCGCCTGAGATGCGGCAGGGCATAGGCACTCGACTTGTGTGTATGGCTTGTGTGTTATCTACAATTCAGTCATGTGCTCCGTATGAAATTGGGAAGGTTCAAATGGCTATGAGCACTATGGGACTTAACATCTGAGGTCATCAGTACCCTAGAACTTAGAACTACTTAAACCTAGCTAACCTAAGGACATCACACACATCCATCCACGAGGCAGGATTCGAACCTGCGACCGTAGCAGTCGCGCGGTTCCGGACTGATGCGCCTAGAACCGCTCGGCCACAGCGGCCGGCAATGGGGAAGGCCCAGGAAAATTAAATTTCCTGATTCTGTTCTGAAGTACCCACATGTCTGCCGGCCGGTGTGGCCGATCGGTTCTAGGCACTTCAGTCTGGAACCGGGCGGCCGCTACGGTCGCAGGTTCGAATCCTACCTCGGGCATGGATGTGTGTGATGTCCTTAGGTTAAGGGAGGAGGAGATTAGTGTTTAACGTCCCGTCGACAACGAGGTCATTAGAGACGGAGCGCAAGCTCGGGTTAGGGAAGGATGGGGAAGGATATCGGCCGTGCCCTTTCAAAGGAACCATCCCGGCATTTGCCTGAAGCGATTTAGGGAAATCACGGAAAACCTAAATCAGGAAGCCGGAGACGGGATTGAACCGTCGTCCTCCCGAATGCGAGTCCATCCTTAGGCTAGTTAGGTTTAAGTAGTTCTAAGTTCTAGGGACTGATGACCTCAGATGTCAAGTCCCATAGTGCTCAGAGCCAGCCACCTACATGTTTCCGTTTAGCCACTGATTCATAATCTTCTCTTCTTGAAAATAATTCTCTCAAATGAACTGGGGTAGGTAGTTCGCAGCGACCCGGATAGTTCAGTGAAATCTTCTCGTCTCAGGACCGGTGAACACCAAATGACGCCTAGTGGCCTGGAAGCGCCAGCGGATATTTTATATCTACCAAAAGTTATTCCCCTCGACGTCTGACACAAAGATCTTGAAACATCCTCTATACCACTCGTTAACGTTGGTGCTGACATTTTTCGCAAACGTGTCGGAACACTGTGCTTGAACTGAAAGACAAGACGGCTGAAACTGGCTATTGCCATGCAAATCCGTCAAGTGCTGATCTCGTGACAGGCCCCGCCGTTATATGCGGCAAGAACTTAAGCCAACCCTAGTAAAATGAAACGTGCTTCCTCAGCACTCTGCTTTATACGACACACACTACTGGCCATTAAAATTGCTACACCAAGAAAAAATGCAGATGATAAACGGGTATTCATTCGACAAATATATTATACTAGAACTGACATGTGATTATATTTTCAAGCAATTTGGGTGCATAGATCCTCAGGAATCAGTACCCAGAACAACCACCTCTGGCCGTAATAACGGCCTTGACACGCCTGGACATTGAGTCAAACAGAGCTTGGATGGTGTGTACAGGTACAGCTGCTCATGCACCTTCAACACGATACTACAGTTCATCAAGAGTAATGACTGGCGTATTGTGACGAGCCAGTTGCTCGGCCGCCATTCACCAGACGTTTTCAATTGGTGAGAGATCTGGAGAATGTGCGGCCAGGGCAGCACTCGAACATTTACTGTATCCAGAAAGGCCCGTACACGACCTGCAACATGCGGTCGTGCATTATCCTGCTGAAATGTAGGGTTTCGCAGGGCTCGAATGAAGGGTAGAGCCACGAGTCGTAACACATCTGAAATGTATCTTCCACTGTTCAAAGTGCCGTCAATGCGAACAAGAGGTGGCCGAGACGTGTAACGAGTGGCAGCCCATACCATCACGCCGGGTGATACGGCAGTATGGCGATGACGAATCCACGCTTCCAATGTGCGTTCACCGCGATGTCACCAAACACGGATGGACCATCATGAAGCTGTAAACAGAACCTGGATTCATCCGAAATAATGACGTTTTGCCATTCGTGCACCCAGGTTCGTCGTTGAGTACACCATCGCAGGCGCTCCTGTCTGTGATGCAGCATCAAGGGTAACCGCAGCCATAGTCTCCGAGCTGATAGTGCATGCTGATGCAAACGTCGTCGAACTGTTTGTGCAGATGGTTGTTGTCTTGCAAACGTCCCCATATGTTGACTCAGGGATCGAGAGCTGGCTGCAACCCTCCTGAACCCACCGACCAACCATATTCTGCTAACAGTCATTGGATATCGACCAACGAGAGCAGCAATGTCGCGATACGATAAACCGCAATCGCGATAAGCTACAATCCGACCTTTATGAAAGTCGGAAACGTGATGGTACGCATTTCTCCTCCTGAAACGAGGCATCACAACGTTTCACCAGGCAACGCCGGTCAACTGCTGTTTGTGTATGAGAAATCGGTTGGAAACTTTCCTCGTGTCAGCACGTTGTGGGTGTCGCCACCGGCGCCAACCTTGTGTGAATGCTTTGAAAAAGTAATCATTTGCATATCAGAGCATCTTCTGCCTGTCGGTTAAATTTCGCGTCTGTAGCATGTCATCTTCGTGGTGTAGCAATTTTAATGGCCAATAGTGTAGATACAGTGCCAGTTATAACTGTTCAAATGGGGCTAAATGCTAACTAACTTATAGGAAAAACGAAGGAGCATACGAAAACTACACGATCGAGTGAAATTAATGTGAAGACCGCCTATGTTAGACGTCAGCATGAAATAACCACTCTCATATTGGAGGTTGCAGCACTAGCAGTAGAGTGTATACGAAACAGTGCAGACGTTATGTTGAGAGAGAATATTTAATTGAACATTTTTATGTACTTACTAAAACATGACTGCAACATACATTTTACGTTTGCATGCAGTAATGATCGTCTATTTTGCTTTTGACTCATAATTAGTGCAGTATATATTCAAACTGCAACATGATGTTTTTTTGTGTGATACAATTAAAAATGAATAACTTTAAGATTTTTTCCTTCACTTGTTCTATGAGACCTTGCTTCTCGCCCAATTTCACGATCCTACGTCAACGGGTATTACCGTATATGTTTTGACGGGTGAGTTGGGGAGTTTCAAAATATGTGATATAAATGGTTGAATCTTTTCATCGTACAGACTTAGAAGCTTAAATTTTTTGCGTCGCTAAGGAACCATAAAATTAAGTACGGGCCGTGCGGGGCAGCCGTGCAATCTAGGGCGTCTTGTTCGTGCGGCTCCCCCCCGTCGGTGGTTCGGGTCCTCCCTCGCGTATATACGTGTGTATTGTTCTTAGCTTTAGTTAGTTTAAGTTAGAATGGTTCAAATGGCTCTGAGCACTATGGCACTTAACTTCTAAGGTCATCAGTCCCCTAGCACTTAGAACTACTTAAACCTAACTAACCTAAGGACATGACACACATCCATGCCCGAGGCAGGATTCGAACCTGCGACCGTAGTGGTCGCGAGGTTCCAGACAGTAGCACCTAGAACCGCTCGGCCACTCCAGCCGGATTAAGTTAGAATAAGTATTGTGTAAGCCTAGGGACTGATGACCTTAGCAGTTTAGTCCCATAGGAACTCACCACAAATTTCCAAAAGTACGTGTCATATGTTTGAACTTGATACGTCTACCCGTTCCTAAGGAAATCGGTTCTTAACAGCCAGACGGACAGACAGATAGACGGTTAAAAAAAGTGACCAAAAAAGGTTTTGTTAATGTTATAAATTAGAAATCAACCATTTCCAGATTTTTCCTTTCATTTGTACTGTAAAACCTTGTTTCTTACCAAATTTCTTGATTCTAGGTCAGCGGGAACCACACTATAGATTTTGAGGAGTGAGTTATCAAGTATCGAAATACCTGTGATAAACAGCCGTATCTTTTGACTGAACTGACTTCGAAACATAAAATTTTTACACCGACAAGGAACCATAGACCTTAATACAGGGTGTTACAAAAAGGTACGGCCAAACTTTCAGGAAACATTCCTCACATACAAATAAAGAAAAGATGTTATGTGGACATGTGTCCGGAAACGCTTAATTTCCATGTTAGAGCTCATTTTAGTTTCGTCAGTATGTACTGTACTTCCTCGATTCACCGCCATGATTTCATACGGGATACTCTACCTGTGCTGCTAGAACATGTGCCTTTACAAGTACGACACAACATGTGGTTCATGCACGATGGAGCTCCTGCACATTTCAGTCGAAGTGTTCGTACGCTTCTCAACAACAGATTCGGTGACCGATGGATTGGTAGAGGCGGACCAATTCCGTGGCCTCCACGCTCTCCTGACCTCAACCCTCTTGACTTTCATTTATGGGGGCATTTGAAAGCTCTCGTCTACGCAATCCCGGTACCAAATGTAGGGACTCTTCGTGCTCGTATTGTGGACGGCTGTGATACAATACGCCAATCTCCAGGGCTGCATCAGCACATCAGGGATTCCATGCAACGGAGGGTGGATGCATGTATCCTCGCTAACGGAGGACCTTTTGAACATTTCCTGTAACAAAGTGTTTGAAGTCACGCTGGTAGGTTCTGTGGCTGTGTGTTTCCATTCCATGATTAATGTGATTTGAAGAGAAGTAACAAAATGAGCTCTAACATGGAAAGTAAGCGTTTCCGGACACATGTCCACATAACATATTTTCTTTCTTTGTGTGTGAGGAATGTTTCCTGAAAGTTTGGCCGTACCTTTTTGTAACACCCTGTATATGAAATGATACGTCTACCGGATCGTGAGAAGAAGAGTTCTTAACAGACAGACAGACTGACTGACGGACAACCAAGCGATGCTATAAGGGTTCTGTTTTTACACACTGAGACACTGAATCCTAAAAGCCGCGCGGGATTAGCCGAGCGGTCTAGGCGCTGCAGTCATCAACTGTGCGGCTGGTCCCCGCGGAGGTTCGAGTCCTCCCTCGGGCATGGGTGTATGTGTTTGTCATTAGGTTCAAATGGTTCAAATGGCTCTGAGCACTATGGGAGTTAACTTCTGAGGTCATCAGACCCCTATAACTTAGAACTATTTAAACCTAACTAAACTAAGGACATCACACACATCCATGCCCGAGGCAGGATTCGAACCTGCGACAATAGTGGTCGCACAGTTCCAGACTATAGCGCCTAGAACCGCTCGGCCACCTCGGCCGGCTTGTCATTAGGATAACTTAGGTTAAGTAGTGTGTCTTTCAAATTCTGAAGGTGGCAGGGGAAAAATACATGGAGCTAAAGGCTATTTACAATTTGTACAGAAAGCAGATGGCAGTTATAAGAGTCGAGGGACATGAAAGGTTCAAACGGCTCTGAGCACTATGGGTCTTAACATCTATGGTCATCGGTGCCCTGGAACCTAGAACTACTTAAACCTAACTAACCTAAGGACATCACACACATAATAATAGTAATAGAAGGCAGATTTCAGACTGCCTAACAGATCAAAACGAAAATTTCTGTTCCGACACTGACAATGTTGAGTGTTTATGGAAAAAGTTCAAGGCAATAGTAAAATGCGTTTTAGACAGGTACATGCCGAGTAAAACTGTGAGGGACGGGAGAAACCCACCGTGGTACAACAACAAAGTTGGGAAACTACTGCGAAAGCAAAGAGAGCTTCACTCTAAGTTTAAACGCAGCCAAAACCTCGCAGACAAACAGAAGCTAAACGATGTCAAAGTTAGCGTAAGGAGGGCTATGCGTGAAGCGTTCAGTGAATTCGAAAGTAAAATTCTATGTACCGACTTGATAGAAAATCCTAGGAAGTTCTGGTGTTACGTTAAATCAGTAAGTGGCTCGAAACAGCATATCCAGACACTCCGGGATGATGATGGCATTGAAACAGAGGATGACACGCGTAAAGCTGAGATACTAAACACCTTTTTCCAAAGCTGTTTCACAGAGGAAGACCGCACTGCAGTTCCTTCTCTAAATCCTCGCTCAAACGAAAAAATGGCTGACATCGAAATAAGTGTCCAAGGAATAGAAAAGCAACTGGAATCACTCAACAGAGGAAAGTCCACTGGACCTGACGGGATACCAATTCGATTCTACACAGAGTACGCAAAAGAACTTGCCCCCCTTCTAACAGCCGTTTACCGCAAGTCTCTAGAGGAACGGAAGGTTCCAAATGACTGGAAAAGAGCACAGGTAGTCCCAGTCTTCAAGAAGGGTCGTCGAGCAGATGCGCAAAACTATACACCTATATCTCTGACGTCGATCTCTTGTAGAATTTTAGAACATGTTTTTTGCTCGAGTATCATGTTGTTTATGGAAACCCAGAATCTACTATGTAGGAATCAACATGGATTCCGGAAACAGCGATCGTGAGAGACCCAACTCGCTTTATTTGTTCATGAGACCCAGAAAATATTAGATACAGGCTCCCAGGTAGATGCTATTTTTCTTGACTTCCGGAAGGCGTTCGATACAGTTCCGCACTGTCGCCTGATAAACAAAGTAAGAGCCTACGGAATATCAGACCAGCTGTGTGGCTGGATTGAAGAGTTTTTAGCAGACAGAACACAGCATGTTGTTATCAATGGAGAGACGTCTACAGACGTTAAAGTAACCTCTGGCGTGCCACAGGGGAGTGTTATGGGACCATTGCTTTTCACAATATATATAAATGACCTAGTAGATACTGTTGGAAGTCCCATGTGGCTTTTCGCGGATGATGCTGTAGTATACAGAGATGTTGCAGCATTAGAAAATTGTAGCGAAATGCAGGAAGATCTGCAGCGGATAGGCACTTGGTGCAGGGTGTGGCAACTGACCCTCAACATAGACAAATGTAATGTATTGCGAATACATAGAAAGAAGGATCCTTATTTGTATGATTATATGATAGCGGAACAAACACTGGTAGCAGTTACTTCTGTAAAATATCTGGGAGTATGCGTGCGGAACGATTTGAAGTGGAATGATCATATAAAATTGATTGTTGGTTAGGCGGGTACCAGGTTGAGATTCATTGGGAGAGTCCTTAGAAAATGTAGTCCATCAACAAAGGAGGTGGCTTACAAAACACTCGTTCGACCTATACTTGAGTATTGTTCATCAGTGTGGGATCCGTACCAGATCGGGTTGACAGAGGAGATAGAGAAGATCCAAAGAAGAGCGGCGCGTTTCGTCACAGGGTTATTTGGTAACCGCGATAGCATTTCGGAGATGTTTAACAAACTCAAGTGGCAGACTCTGCAAGAGAGGCGCTCTGCATCGCGGTGCAGCTTGCTCGCCAGGTTTCGAGAGGGTGCGTTTCTGGATGAGGTATCGAATATATTGCTTCCCCCTACTTATACCTCCCGAGGAGATCACGAATGTAAAATTAGAGAGATTAGAGCGCGCACGGAGGCTTTCAGACAATCGTTCTTCCCGCGAACCATACGCGACTGGAACAGGAAAGGGAGGTAATGACAGTGGCACGTAAAGTGCCCTCCGCCACACACCGTTGGGTGGCTTGCGGAGTATAAATGTAGATGTAGATGTAGATCCATGCCCGAGGCAGGATTCGAACCTGCGACCGTAGCGGTCACGCGGTTCCAGACTGAAGCGCCTAGAACCGCACGGACACACCGGCCGGCGGACATGAAACGGAAGCAGTGGTAGGGAAGGGAGTGCGACAGGGTTGTAGCCTCTCCCCGATGCTATTCAATCTGTATATTGAGCAAGCAGTAAAGGAAACAAAGGAAAAGTTCGGAGTAGGTATTAAAATCCATCGAGAAGTAATAAAAACTTTGAGGTTCGCCGACGACATTGTAATTCTGTCAGAGACAGCAAAGGACTTGGAAGAGCAGTTGAACTGAATGGACAGTGTCTTGAAAGGAGGGTATAAGATGAACATCAATGAAAGCAAAACGAGGATAATGGGATGTAGTCGAATTAAGTCGGGTGATGCTGAGGGAATTAGATTAGGAAATGAGACACTTAAAGTAGTAAAGGAGTTTTGCTATTTGGGGATCAAAGCAACTGATGACGGTGGAAGTAGAGAGGTTATAAAATGTAGACTGGCAATCGCAAGCAAAGCGTTTGCGAAGGAGAGAAATTTGTTAACATCGAGTATTGATTTAAGTGTCAGGAAGTCGTCTCTGAAAGTATTTGTATTGAGTGTAGCCCTGTATGGAAGTGAAACGTGAACGATAAATAGTTTAGACAAGAAGAGAATAGAAGCTATCGAAATGTGATGCTACGGAAGAATGCTGAGGATTAAATGGGTAGATCACATAATTAATGAGGAGGTATTGAATAGAATTGGGGAGAAGAGAACTTTGTGGCACAACTTGACTAGAAGAAGGGATAGGTTGGTGGGACATGTTCTGAGGCATCAAGGGATCACCAATTTAGTACTGGAGGGCAGCGTGGAGGGTAAAAATCGTAGAGGGAGACCAAGAGATGAATACACTAAGCAGATTCAGAAGGATGTGGGTTGCATTAGGTACTGGGAGATGAAGAAGCTTGCACAGGATAGAGTAGCATGGAGAGCTGCATCAAACCAGTCTCAGGACTGAAGACCACAACAACAACAACAAGTTGTGTGTAAGCTTAGGGACTGATGACCTTAGCAGTTAAGTCCCATAAGAATTCACACACATTTGAACATCTGAATCCTAAAAGTACATCGCACATTGAAGGAAATGTACTGGCTTCTTAACTCCGTTGATAGAAGAGTTGTATTAGCCCCTTAACTAAATTACGTGTGCACTGTCATCCGCTGAAAACCTCGTCTCGACAGCTTCACTTGTTACAGAAATGAAATGGGTGTTTCGTCTTAAGGTGCTCATTCAGCGTAAAAACATCATAAGCTAATGGCTGGAAGTACCCAGCCAACAAAAAACGCACATGATGACGCTGGCTGTCGAGAAGATTACACGAAAAAGTATGCGAAGGAACACGAGAAGAGGTGTGCGCCACGTGCGGTAAGCCACCGAGGAAGCAGGACTCGTTAGCAGCTGTAGTGCGCGACAATTACTCTCGCCGTATTACAGTGCGGCCGGCGGTGATGCGCAGCGACGCTTCCTGCTGCCCGCAGCACCGCCGTAATTGCGCAGGCGAGACCACGAAAGCAGATGCTAATCGCGTCAGCCTTCGTCCCGCCAGGCGCAAGACAAATGAAGCGCCACGGGTACGACCGCTAACGCGGCTAGGTGCCACTGCTTGAGACGGTACACATCGCTGCAGGCAAACAGTGAAAGGTGCGGGCCGGAATTACTCCCCAGCTGGCGAACGAACAGCGGCGTTAGCACAAACAAACCTTACC
The DNA here is from genome assembly GCF_021461395.2 of Schistocerca americana. Taxonomy (NCBI): domain Eukaryota; kingdom Metazoa; phylum Arthropoda; class Insecta; order Orthoptera; family Acrididae; genus Schistocerca; species Schistocerca americana. The sequence continues at coordinate 390,885,138 of NC_060126.1, read as the reverse complement.
TTGTCTTACTACACCCAGGTAAACAACAGGCTTTGTTTTCAACACGCTTTTACGACACAGTATGTGATCACTGTACTGTTGTATTTCCACCTGCTTACTGTCCAGTGTGTATAGAGTGGGTTCCGCGGACTGTGCCAGCCGAAGTGACCGAGCGGTTCTAGGCGCTTCAGTCTGCAACCGCGTGACCGCTACGGTCGTAGGTTCGAATCCTGCCTAGGGCATGGATGTGTGTGATGTCCTTAGGTTAGTTAGGTTTAAGAAGTTCTAAGTTCTAGGGAACTGATGACCTCAGATGTTAAGTCCCATAGTGCTCAGAGCCATTTGAACCATTTTGAACCGCGAACTATTGGCATCCCGCCCCATTTTCCTAATCCATTCGCGACAGAGTTACGCAGGAAAAATGGCTATCGATAACTGTTCGAATAAGCCTCATTTAGCCTGTTTCTTTTTCCAGCGGATTTGCTGCAGTTCGCCACAACTTCCTTTTGTGAGCCGTTCTGTTCGTCACAAAGAAGCAATTTTTATTTGACAAACTGCCTATTGGCTTCTGTCTCGGGTTCTTCGGCCGACGTTCATCTAATGATTTTTCTGACGTTTCGCCAGCACGAGTGGCTGGCATTGTCAAAGCTTCACCCTCCATTGCCGGTGGTGAACTGGAGCCGAGCTCGAGGCCGCAGACTATATGTACCTGGCGCGCCAACGTCCGAGGGCTTCTCCGCGGTCATTTCCGGTGCGGTTCTCCTCTTGCTACATGCGACGGTCGTTCGCTGCAGTACGGGAAGCCAGGATCCGTTTACCTTAAGGCTTTCCTCTTTCTTGTTGACACTGTTCGCGTGTTTTTGTATTTCTACAGCTTCTCTAAACAAGCGCGTGTGATAGTGCTTCTCTACAGCCAGAATTTCCGTGTCGGCGAATTTTATTACGTGGTCGGTCTCATCCAGTGCGTGCTCTGCCACGGCCGGTTTCTTCATCTGCCCCAACCTGCAATGTCGCTTATGCTCTTTGATCCTGGTGTTAATGGATCGTCCAGTCATTCCGACATAAACTCTTCCGCATGTGCATGGTATACGGTATATTCCCGACATTGCAAGTGGGTCTCCTTTCTCCTTCGCCGATCTAAGACACTCTTTGATCTTCCTTGCCGGTTTGAAAATCGTCTTTACGCCACGTTTGCGCAATATTCGGCCGATTCTGTCCGTCACTCTGGGAATGTATGGCAGAAAGGCCGTACCCGACATTTCTTTTTCTGGTTCCTTACTTCGCCGAGTGTTTGGCTCTGTTACACTTCTAAAGTCATTTGTGGAGTACCCATTGCTCCTCAGAACAGTTTCCAGGTGTTGCATTTCTCGTCTGAGGTGTTGCGGCTCACATATTCGTCCTGCTCTCGTTACGAGCGTACTATTCATGTCTCTTTTCTGGCTCGGGTGGTGGTTTGACAGTTTGTGCCGGTATCGGTCCGTGTGTGTCGGTTTTCGATACGCGCTGTGTCCCAGGTTTTCGCCGTCCCTTGTGACCAGCACATCTAGAAATAGCAAGAAACTGCCATTTCTAGATGTGCTGGTCACAAGGGACGGCGAAAACCTGGGACACAGCGTGTATCGAAAACCGACACACACGGACCGATACCTGCATAAACTGTCAAACCACCACCCGAGTCAGAAAAGAGGCATGATTAGTACGCTCTGCCATTTCTAGATGTCAGAAAAATCATTAGATGAACGTCGGCCGAAGAACCCGAGACAGAAGCCAATAGGCAGTTTGTCAACAAGTGGCCACTAAAGGCTTAACAGTTTTTATTTGTTGGATATACTCCAGTCTCTGTCTTCTGCTAAAGCTTTAATCTCCTACAGTTTCCTCTAGTATCATGGAAGCTATGTCCGCCCCGGTAGCTGAATGCTTGCTGGTACGGTAGCTCAGCGTGTTCGGTCAGAGTGCTGCTAGGCCTCTGTAATAAAAAAAAAAAAAACTGAGTAGAGGAACCAACGATCAACTTGAACAGATGTCTCGTGACGTCCACCCAGACCAAACGCAACGAACAATACCGATAAAAAAAAAAAGGTCAGCGTGATAGAATGTCAATCCTAAGGGCCCGGGTTCGATTCCCGGCTTGGTCGGAGATTTTCTCTGCTCAGGGACTGGGTGTGGTGTTGTCCTAACCATTATCATTTCATCACCATCGACGCGCCAAGTCGCCGAAGTGGCGTCCAATCGAAAGACTTGCACCCGGCGAACGGTCTACCCGACGGGTGGTCCTAGTCACACGACTTTTACATTTTTATGGTAGCTATTCCCTGATGACTCAATGGCTTAACGCATGTTTTATCATCCTGTCCCTCCTCTTAGTCAGTTTATACCATATAAATCTTTCCTCACCGATTCTGCAGCTAACCTATTTCTTTATTTTGAATCTATATGATTTTCAGCTTCCTTCCATAATACCATGCCAAAGACTATTCGAGTTTTCTTTCTTTTACGTTTTCCCCCCAGTCCATAACTCGGTCCATACAAAATGTACCGCACACGTACATTCTCAGAAATGTCTTCCTCTAATTAAGGCTAATATTTAACAATAATAGACTTCTTTTTTTAGAGGAATACCTCTTTTCATGTATTAGTCTGCTCCTTATATCGTCTGTCAGGCGCTACTTTGCTTTCACAGTAGCAGAATTATTTCAATTCGTCTACTTCGCGGCCCATAATTTTTATGTTTAGTTTATCTCAAGTTTATTTGTGATTATCGTCATTGCTTTCATGTTTCATCTGTTTACTCCCAATGCATAGTACGTGTGCTCATTAGGGTGTTCATTCTATTTAACAGGTTCTGAAACTTCACTTTCACTAACATCAATCTAATTATTGACATCCGTTCACCTTAAATTGTTATCCTAGTCTTCAACCTTCATTTAGTTCTGTCTTTTCTTCTTCTTCGATACACAGGTTCAACATTAGGTTAGAAGAATTGCATTCCTGTCCCACACCACTGTTAAACCGAACATTTCTCTCGTGTTATTTCATTATTATTATTCCCTCTGACGAAAAAAAACCGCAACACCAAAAATAATTTATTATTATTATCGTGTGCATCAATTACAGTATTACACATTTAGCAAAACAAAGAAATATGTATAAAAATGAACATATGAAATGATACACAGCACACAAGTTTTAAAACGGCTCAGACTACACTCGGATGTTGATAGACTCTATCCAGCGGAGTGCCTCGAGGGATGCTTGATGGAGCTTCTCAGTGCCACCAGGGAAGCGTCTGATTGGACATTCATTCACAATGTGGCTCATTGTTTGGGTGTCACCACAGTCACACACACTGTCACTTGAAAAGCCCCACTTGTGCATGTTGTATTTGCACCTACCCTCTTCAGTCCGATATCTGTTTAACTGCACCCACACCTCCCTTGGTTGGTGGAAGCCTGGAACTGGAACTGTTCGATTGTCTACCAGTTCTTGGTTTCGAGTTGTTGTAGCTTGCCACTCACGTTTCCACTCTGCGTCCTTATCGAATCCTGTGGATAGCATTTGGACTCCCATTTCATATGCTGGTGTTCTAGATTTGAGGCGTTTTCTGGGCAGTGATAGCAAATCGTTATGAAGAGGGATCGAGTTCTTTTCAGAAACTTGCTGACAGAGGTTGTAAAGAGTAGCCTTTCGACGGAGGTCTGGTGGGCAGATGTTTGAAAGCACTGGTAGTCAGCAAGTAGATGTAGACCGGACTGTACCACTAATTACTCTCATAACTGAGTTCAGTTGGACGTCTACTTTCACTGCGTGAGCGCTTCGGACCCAAACTGGTGCACAGTATTCTGCTGACGAGTATACCAGTGCAAGGGATACTCCTCGAAGGAGTTATGTGGTTGCTCCCCATGTACTGCCTGCCAGCTTTCTCACAAGGTTCACTCGTGTTTGTATCTTCTTGGCCAAGTTGGAAAGGTGTTTTTTGTATGTTAAAGTTCTGTCCAAAGTAACTCAAAGGTATTTTGGCCTCTCGTTGTACCTGACTGTGCCAAGAGGGCCGAACTGTGGACTGATCTTTACTGATGAATGGCGATTAGAGAGGTGGAAGAGTAATAAAATTTCAGGAATACATTTGTCTAGGTAACATATTTAAGTGGTGCAAGATCATAGATTAATGTAAGCTCGAGAAAAGCTGCTGAGAATGTTAAATGCTGCTGCACTAATAACGAGTGTAACAGCCGGAATGTTGAATGCAAGCATGAATCGTACATACATTGTGTTGTACAGCTGCCGGATATCAGATTGTGGTATGGAATTCCATGCCTGTTGCACTTGGTCAGTCAAGACAGGGACGGCTAATTCTGGTTGTGGATGACGTTGGACCTGTCGTCCGATGATCTCCCATTCTGTAGAGCATCCTGGGTTGCTGTTTGAGAATGAAATCACAGTGTCGAATCACCAGACTGACGCCCAAATTTGTAGTCGGGCTGCGTGGTAGGACCACGAGGATGCTCTTACTGTCATATGAAATCGCACACCAGACCATAACTTCAGGTGTACGTCCATTCTGCCTATCACACAGACGGACTGGTTGCAGGCCTTCAACTGGCCTCTTTCTAACAAACACACGGCCATCACTGGCACTGAGACAGAAACAGTTTTCGTCACAAACCACAACAAACCTCGACCCTTCTCTCCAATGACCTCTCGTTTGAAACCACTGAAGTCGCAAAAGGCAGCGCTTTGGACCAGTGGAATGCAGGCTACAGGGCGTATAGCTCCGAGCTGCTCATATTGCCGCTGCAGATGCACTACGATGAACCAGAGCCATACGCCGAACACGATTGTCTTCCCTCTTCCCTCTCGGTAGAGCCACGTGGCCGGCCAGAGATCGGTCTTCTTGCGACCGTACATTCTCGTGGTCACCGCTACCGCTACTCATGTACACCGGTTACGTTCCTGCCAAGTCTTTTCGCAGTATCGCAGAAACGACGTCCAGTTCGCGTAGCCCTAATCACGATCTCGTTTGAAATCAGTATTTTGCAGTAATGAGTTACGCAGCATAATTCTGTGGCATCAGAATACCTTCTCAATCTTTTGGATATAAAACGGTTATACATAAAAAGAGGAACATGGTCTTTTGGTTCTCCTGAGGAATGTGAGATTTGGCGCCTAGAACATCTTCCTGTTCCCGTCTTTATATATTTCTTAAGAATCCTCCTGTAGCAGATTGTCAATTCTTGGTCGTGGGACGTCCCATTGCAGATGGTGAAGGACTTCCTTTCCGGGGCTCCATTGTCTGTACATTACACTTCAAGGAGCTTTGAAAATATGAGGAAAAACTCCGTTGTCCGTAGCGATGCACATAGAGATTAGAATCGTACGAGGCCTGTTTTTTTAAGTACCGTTTTGAAATTTAAAAAAAAGACGTGCTAAGATATCTCAATAATTTTATTTTTACATGAAAGCCTGTACCTTAATATACTTTTCTACATAATTTCCGTCAACATTGAGGCACTTGTCATAACATTGCATCAGTTTTTGAATACCCTCCTCATAGAAGTCTGCCGCCTGACTTGTTAACCACTGCATCACCACTGTTTTGACTTCGTCATCGTCTTGAAGACGCTGACCGCCCAGGTGTTTCTTCAAGTGCAGAAACAGATGGTAGTCACTGGACGCAAGATCGGGTCTGTACGGAGGATGCTCTGGAGTTTCACGTCGAAAAGATGTGATGAGATCTTTTGTCTGATTAGCCACATGTGGACGGGCATTGTCTTGCAGCAAAACGGTGCCCTTGCTTAATTTCCATGGACTGTTGCTTTGATTCTGGTGTGACGCAGGTCACCCATGTTTCATCGCCCGTAACAATTTGGCTTAAGAAATCATCACCGTCGTTGTGGTACCGCTCAAGGAATGTCAATGCACTGTCTAAACGTTTGGTTTTGTGCACATCCGTCGACATTTTCGGTACCCAATGTGCGCACAATTTTCGGTTATTCAAGTGCTCGGTCACAATGCCATACAAAACACTACGAGAAACATTAGGAAAGTCATCCCACAAGGAGGACATCGTAAAGCGTCTGTTTTCTCTCACCTTATTGTCCACTTCCTGCACCAAACTTTCATTAACGACCGAATGACGCCCACTCCGTTGTACATCATGCACATTTGCAAGGCCATCTTTAAATGCTCTCATTCACTTTCTTACCATTCCATCACTCATAATGTTTTCTCCGTAAACTGCACAGATCTCATGATGAATATCGATCGCTTTTAGGCCTTTAGCACTAAGAAATCTTATAATAGCCCGTATTTCACAGTCGGCGGGACTCACGATTATCGGAGGTATCTTAAACGCTCAGTACACAACGTAAACATGAAAGAATCAGACTGTAATGGCGTCAGTGCGTAGATAAAGGTACAGGCTTTCATGTAAAAATAAAATTATTGAGATATCTTAGCACGTCTTTTTTAATTTGAAAACGATTTTTACTTAAAAAACACGCCTCGTACTTTGAATAGCTGATCCAAAGCGTGCGTTGCGTGTAGGTTTGTATATACGGGAAATGACATCTGCTGGTAAGACGTGCACACTGTTCGAACTTTTTGCAACTTACGTTCAAGACTTTTTCTCTATAAGGCACATACCTCTTTTCCCTGGCCTCCCCATTCTCCTCACATGTCACTCATGGAACATGTATGAGATTTCGTCGGTCCGCACTCGTTCGGGACACAAGTACAGCGGCCAAAACACATGAATTTTGGATTAGTACAGAAGCTATCTGGAGAGTCATTCTTCGGGAGACGCATTCAAAGTACGTCTCTTTCGACACAAAGACGTCTAGAGGCTGCTATTGCAGCACCTGAAGTTTTTCGGAGCGAGGTGGCTCCAGAAGGACCGCGGCTGAAACACCCATCCGTCCATTATGGCATTTACCATCACTGGATGTCTACAATAAATTGAAATATGAGCCCGCATAAATTAAGCGATGTTACACATCTAACTGATGGATCTCCTCGATTACAGCGATGAACTATAATGACTACAGGCCATTCCGGGAGATGAGTACCTGGCTTCGCTTGCGCTAATAGTGCTATGCCCTACGTGTTAGTAAATAAGTATAAACGTTAATGCAACGTACTTGGTTTATCAGTAAACACAGCTCACATAAATCACAATTCACAATAACACACTTCGGCCATATTGTTTCACTGTTGCCAATCTAATATTGGCAGATAGTCACACAAAATACTTGATTTTAGGTCACACGACCTATCCTAATGACATCTGATCTTGAGCTGCCGTTCGCCTCTCAAAAAAGTATTTACAGACCTGCCTCTCTCCATCTGTTTTGCGGACATGTGGTCACATAAACTAAGTAAAAATATGTTTGCCTGGTGATAAGCACCGTCTAAATTCATAATACTTTTGACACAAAAGAGACTATTACTTATTAAATCAGTCGTAATGAAAACAAATGTGGCAGTAACAATATTTGTCATATGTTCAAATGGTTCTGAGCACTATGGGACTTAACAGCTGTGGTCATCAGTTCCCTAGAACTTAGAACTACTTAAACCTAACTAACCTAAGGACATCACACACATCCATGCCCGAGGCAGGATTCGAACCTGCGACCGTAGCAGTCGCACGGTTCCGGACTGCGCGCCTAGAACCGCGAGACCACCGCGGCCGGCGTCATATGTTCCTTCGATGACTCGTCCTGCCATATTAGCAACATAAAATGTAATTCTTGCGAAATTTAAAACGATTGTAAAATGTGTTAAGTGTCTAAACGTAATGCTTTGTTGTGCTGATTCCAAAACTGTTCTTAGGTTTTACATACCAACCGTATTTCCGAAATTACGAATAATTTATGATTTTCTTAATGTTATTTCACCTGATGTGTTTGGAATCCAATTGTAGGTGTAAGACATCATCTTTTTCAGTATAACGAAAAACCAGTCAAAGGTTGCAAGATTTTACTTTTTATTCGTTCGATGACTAGTTTAGGGCCGAGACCCATTCTCAAATCATCGTAACATAGACGAAAAAGGTATTTCCGAAGATGTCAAAAATGTGCAGTAAACATTTACAGTGCATGGTTAATGTTCGTTGGATACTTTTGACATCTTTGGAAATGCCATTTTCGACTGTGTTGTGATGATTTTAAAATGCCTCTAATCCCTAAACTAGTCATCGAATGAATAAAAAGTAAAAATTTGCAAGTTTCGGCTGGTTTTTCCATACACGTTAACAAAAGTTGCTGACCCAATCTACTTGCTGAAAGTTCGTATCATTTTTTCCTCTAACATTAGCCGAATTACTTATATATTTGAAAAAGTCATTTAAATCGATTTTGATATTTCATAGTAGATTCCTTTGTTTATAAGTGGTACAGTTTTGTAATTAACCTAAAGAGTACGCCACCATGAAACGTATTTTCTTCTCATCATCTGTAGTTGTTATGGATCCTCAATTTGTGGTAGAAAAATATGGGGTAATGGATTTATCTGATTTCAACACTCGATATAAGGATTTCTGACAGCGATCTAAAAATCAAATTTCTGAGAGTTTATTTGGCATCAGTAAACAGTCAGCAACGTTCTGTAGATGTTAGAGACACGTCTTGTGTGTAACAAAAATAGCATTTACGTAATATCAAGTGAGGTTAGGATCAAAGAGTCCGTTGCAGGTGTTGCAAGGTGGCTTTGCATCAATAATCGGTACTCGATTATCGAAATTACATCTCATTACCCAGAGCTGGTTTTCCGTGATTTAACCGAATCACTTAAGGGGAACCTCGTCCACCCAACAATTTAACTTTACTTATACTTTGCCGGTTTCTAGGGAATTTAAGGCAATATCTATCACGTAAAGGTGTACTAATATTCAAGTTTTGAAGTCCCAAATATCACTGGTTTTCGAGTTTTGAATTTTTAGTATAATTGTAGTGATACTTTTGAAAACGAACTTTTGGTACTCATACTTCAGTTTTCACATTTCAGGGAACGTTCACAAAATCCTGTTCAACAGTCGCACACGTTCATTTTATAAGAAATGTTATTAATTTTCAAAATCTATTTCTCTTTAATTGGTAGTACGTAAGTATGACAATAAAATAGACAAACTACATTTACGAAAATATTAATGCATAGATGTATGCAAATAACTTAAGATTACTTCCTGCAGAAATTTCATTGAGACTGGTTAATATTTACAATAAAAAGTTGACATTGAAGTTAGAAAAACAAACTTATGAAAAAATGATTTTAAAATTTTATTTAAAATAGATCGCTGGTACGAGGCAAAACTATTAAAATGCGACACTGCCATACACGTTCACTTCCTGCTCCCGTAAATCTTCTTTTATTGTAATTTCATTACCATGGCAGCCTTTCCCTTGAATGTTTACTTCTCAAGGGAGCATCTTGAAGACTGCTTGATCCGTTATTGATCTCTTGATAAGTAGCTCTTCTTCTGAGAGGGTGATAAAGAAGTGCTGGAACACCTGATTTCTTCAAAACATCTTATATTGAATTAGCAAACAGCTTCTACTAGATCTAAATTCTGTTTTTCTTTTTATTCCCTTTTTCTTTGGGCGCTTGGACGAAATGAAATCGTGCAAACTTTCATTTGCATTTTTTGTCTTGCCATTAATGCATCCTGCCAATAGCACATCAGAGGCAACTTTCTGATAAATAGGTACTATCTTGACCAGTTTGGTGGCTGTCAGTGCGTCACGGCCTCTCACACAGTCAATTTTTCAAATAATTCAAAGACATACTTGTAATTCGAATACAGCCAAATAGTTTTGGTGTCTGAGAGTAAGCACTTCAAAAATGTGGAGCAGCCATTAAAAGTTTTTACTTCCCCAATATTACCCTGTGCTCTGCCTAATGGCATCGTCGTCGACGAACGTAGGAACCTAATACTCCTCCTTCCTCCGAATAATTTCTGAGTTTCGGCAATTTTTTATACCACCGTGCAAGTAATGCTTCCTTTGTAAGGATTTCGATTGTGGCGCCTGAAATAACTTTGATCTTTTTCCGACGGTTACATATAGCTGCGCTAAATCATGATTGTCCAGTAATGGAAAATAGATTGCCATTGATGTCACTCTACATGATGAACTATCAAGGTAGTTAATAAAACTGTATGTCATTCACAGAAGCCCTTTGCGATTGTTAAATGCAACCTAAAAGTTGACAAAATGATGGCAAGTAAACTGTCGGAAATGGAATGAGTTGCACGATTAAGTGTGACAGTTATCAAACTTTATGGACATATTCCACTTATAACGGGAATTAAAGTATTAAACTAACATTTGATTCGAGATAGTTGTCCTACATCAAGGTCAGTATGACGTGAGACCCTCATAGACACGAATGGCGTGGAAGCAGTCTCCCATTGTCAACTTGAGTAATATCTCCCCATAGACGAAACACATAGTCTAGCAGTTAATAAAGATCTCTGGCTGTAGCCTGGGATGAAAGTACGTCTTCTCACCTCATCCCAAAATACTATCTATTTTTGCTGTAGTCTTCAGACCCCAGGCTCGTTTAGTGCAGCTCTCCACGCTAGTTTATTTGTGCAAACCTATTCATTTCTGCGTATCTCCCGTAACTTACCTCCATTTAAAATTGCTTACTGTTTTCAAGCCTTGATATCCTTCCGAAATTGTGAGCGTCTGCCATGTAAGCAGGACATCCCGGGTTCGAGTCCCGGTCGGGGCACACATTTTCAACATGTCCCCAATTATGTATTTCAACACCTCTTTGCAGCTAGGGTGTCGATTCAATTATCACTTCATTCTAGAGAAGCTGCACGGTCATCAGTGGTATCTGTTCTTTCAGGAAGAAATACTACCTTCATATATAGTTAAAAATACGGCTACCCGGTCATTGACCTTATTGTGCGAACGCACACGCTACACCTCAACTCGTACGGGACTTGGTAGATTAATCTGCCTGCCGGCCGCGGTGGCCGAGCGGTTCTAGGCGCTTCAGTCCGGAACCGCGCGACTGCTGCTGTCGCAGGTTCGAATCCTGCCTCGGGCACGGCCGTGTGTGATGTCCTTAGGCTAGTTAGGTTTAAGTAATTCTAAGTTCCAGGGGACTGATGACCACAGATGTTAAGTCCTGTAGTGCTCAGAGACATTAATCTGCCACGAGAGTGTGATGGGCAAACATCTTATAGGCGCACTACAAATGTAGTGGTGCGGACATGTTGGGAATGTGGTTCTCACGGGGAGAGTGCAAGGGATAAGTCCCTGCAGGCGCACTATCCTCTGGGCCCTCGGTGGCTCAGATGGATAGAGCGTCTGCCATGTAAGCAGGAGATCCCGGGTTCGAGTCCCCGTTGGGGCACACATTTTCAACATGTCCCCAATGTTGTACAGGGTTATTACAAATGATTGAAGCGATTTCACAAATTCCCTGTAGCTCCATTCATTGACATATGGTCACGACACACTACAGATACGTAGGAAAACTCATAAAGTTTTGTTCGGCTGAAGCCGCACTTCAGGTTTCTGCCGCCAGAGCGCTCGAGAGCGCAGTGAGACAAAATGGCGACGGGAGCCGAGAAAGCGTATGTCGTGCTTGAAATGCACTCACATCAGTCAGTCATAACAGTGCAACGACACTTCAGGACGAAGTTCAACAAAGATCCACCAACTGCTAACTGCATTCGGCGATGGTATGCGCAGTTTAAAGCTTCTGGATGCCTCTGTAAGGGGAAATCAACGGGTCGGCCTGCAGTGAGCGAAGAAACGGTTGAACGCGTGCGGGCAAGTTTCATGCGTAGCCCGCGGAAGTCGACGAATAAAGCAAGCAGGGAGCTAAACGTACCACAGCCGACGGTTTGGAAAATCTGACGGAAAAGGCTAAAGCAGAAGCATTTCTTAAACAGGTGATTGGAAAACCGATGGGTTGGTCGTGGTGGAGATCATGATCAACAATTCATGTCATGGCCTCCACGCTCTCCCGACTTAACCCCATGCGATTTCTTTCTGTGGGTTTATGTGAAAGATTCAGTGTTTAAACCTCCTCTACCAAGAAACGTGCCAGAACTGCGAGCTCGCATCAACGATGCTTTCGAACTCATTGATGCGGACATGCTGCGCTGAGTGTGGGAGGAACTTGATTATCGGCTTGATGTCTGCCGAATCACTAAAGGAGCACATATCGAACATTTGTGAATGCCTAAAAAAACTTTTTGAGTTTTTGTACGTGTGTGCAAAGCATTGTGAAAATATCTCAAATAATAAAGTTATTGTAGAGCTGTGAAATCGCTTCAATCATTTGTAATAACCCTGTATATCAACGCCTCTTTCCAGCTAGGGTCTCGATTCAATTATCATTTCAAACAAATTGTCATATTCAATACCTCCATATACTATGATTCCCGGAACTGGAGAAATATAAATCTCAAGCTCCGCTGCTCCCTGTGACCTATCACCAGTTCGTCTACGGACACGTTACCGTCCATCTGAGCACTACGTAAGAGTAGCGAGAGTCATCGTCGAACACGAGAGAATGCTATTCAATGTCTCACTCGACTCTGGCTCTACACTCCTGCAAGTCTGCGCTGTCTGTGGTACGGTATCAGCGGTAAATGACGTATGACAACTCGGGATCTCAGCCCAGCTTCCAGTCATCAGTTCCTGACTGTTCTTGGTGACACTCTTCCCGCAACCTCTGCCTAAATTTCAGCCGTCGCCATCGGACTATTCGTCAGAGCCAGTTGAACAACCCTGTGATCTTCTCGTGGTGAACTCCTTCTGGACGGACCCGTGCCTGGTCTGGCTGCCACACGGTTGTCCTGAGTCCGCCTTGCATCCTTCGTTTTTCAACCAAATATATGTGCGATCTGTCTGTGTGATACATCCAACGATTCGATTTTTCCCACAATTAGCTGCACCTGCATATCTTCTGGACATAATTTGCTGCGGTCTGCACTTGAAACGTTCCAGTAACAGTAGACACCCGGTAGAAACCATGTACTCACACCACTCCTCATCTGGAGGAATGACTGTTTTCTGTACTGTAAAGAGAAGTAGCCTCGCGTAAGGATAAAATTTTCCATAAAAATATCCCAAAGGCACCTAAATGTAGGTCTATCAGTTCAGTAGGTTTCGGTTAAAAGTCCACGGTGTAACAATTGCCAGTCCCGTCAGTATATGTTGTAATAGCCTACGTACAGTGGGCAGTAACATGCGGAATACATATTTTTGGAGTCCTGAGGAAAGACATTCGTGGTCGTCGATTTGCTTTGGACGAAATGGTACTCGCTTGGGTTTAACCATTGTTCCGTAGGCAACCATAAAATTTTTCCATGAAGGAATTGATCGTCTTTCCTCACAGTCGAATAAATGTATTAACTTATATGGATATATTGTATGACCTACAGTCGTCTAGAACGAAATTAAAATTATATATTAACACCTTCAGCTCCTGACGGGCGTTGATATATATCAACGTGGACAGATGAAAATGTGTGCCCCGACCGGGACTCGAACCCGGGATCTCGCTTACATGGCAGACGCTCTATCCATTAGAGCCACCGAGGGCACAGAGGATAGAGCGACTGCAGGGACTATCTCGCGCACGCTTCCTGCGAGATCCACATTCTCACCATATATGTCCACACACTACATTCGTAGTGTCCCTACCCAACGTACTCATTACTCGTGGAAGACATTCTTACCAAGTCCCGTAGGGGTTTGGGTAATATGTGTGCATCTGTACAGAAGAGGAACGTCATGGCCGGTCATCAATGGTGTCTGTTTTTTTCAGACATGACTGAAGGAACAGACGTCATATCCGTTTAAGTATATAGTTCTGGCAATACCGGCCATGACCTTCCTCTTCTGTGCGGATGCACACATATCACCCGAACTCTTACGGGACTTGGTAAGAATGCCTTCGACGAGTAATGAGTACGTTGTGTAGGGACACTACGAATGTAGTGTGTGGACATATATGGTGAGAATGTGGGTCTCGCGGGAGGCGTGCGTGAGATAGTCCCTGCACTCGCACTAGGTGGCTCAGATGGTTAGCACGTCTGCCATGTAAGCACGAGATCCTCGGTTCGAGTCCCGGTCGGGGCAAAAATTATCACCTGTCCCCGTTGACACATGTCAACGCCCATCAGCAGCTGAAGGGATTAGTATATAATTCTAAAATGTATTAACAGTTGTGATACGCTGTAAAGATTGGTAACTTGCTTTAAATGTTCATAAACGAAAAAACCGCATTTTCCTTTGATTACAATATCAGTGAATCACAGTTGGAATTGAGCAACTCATACAAATACCTAGGTGTAAAACTTCATAGAAATATGAAGCGGAATGATAACATAGATTCAGCTGTGACTGAAGCAGGTGATGGACTTTGTTTTATTGAGACAATGGGAAAATAGAATCAGTCTATAAAGGAGATTGCTTACAAATTACTGTTGTGAACCATCCCAGAATACTGCTCGAGTGTCTGGGACCCGTACCAAGTAGGTCTGACGGAGAATATTGAATATACACAGAGAAGGGCAACACGAATGGTCACAAGTTTGTCTGACCCGTGAGAGAGTGTCACAGAGATGATGGAGAAACTGAACGGGCAGACTCTTGAAGATTGACGTAAGTTATTCCGAGAAAGCTTATTTAGAAAGTTTCAAGAACCGGCTTTAAACGATGATTTCTGGAAGATATTAGAACCCTGTACGAACCGTTCACATACTGATAACAAGAACTGACTGCACGACACAGAGCTTTACTCCTCGCCTGGGCGCATCAACACCGACATTGAACTGTTGATGACAGGACAGGAAACATGTTGCCTGGTCGGACGAGTCTCGTTTTAAATTGTATCCATTGGATGGACTTTTACGGGTATGAAGCCATTCTCGTGAATCCATCGACCCTGCATGTGAGCAGGAGACTGTTGAAGCTCGTGGAAGCTCTGTAATGGTGTAGGGCGTGTACAGATGGAGTGATATGGGACCCCTGATACGTCTAGATACGACTCCGACAGGTGACACGTACGTAAGCATCCTGTCTGATAACCTGCATCCATTCATGTCCATTGTGCATTTCGACGGACATAGGCAATTCCAGTAGGACAATGCGACGCCTCAAACGTCCAAAATTGCTACAGAGTGGCTCCCGGAACGTTGAGTTTAAACTCTTCTGCTGGACACCGAACTCCGCAGATATGAGCATTATTGAGCGTATTTGGGATGCCTTGCAACGTGCTGTGCTCCACCCCATCGTGCGCTTACGGATTTATGGACAGTCCTGGAGGATTCATGGTGTCAGTTGCCTCCAGCACTACCTCAAGCATCAATCGAGTCCATGCCACGTCGTGTTGCGGCAGTTCTGAGTGCTGCCTAGGGTCCTACACGGTACTGTACCAGTTTGTATGGCTCTTCAGTGTATGATATCTACAGGGAATTAGATGTCAATGATTGGGAATACTGAAGTTAATGAGCGGTACTGTAGCTGAGTCGACTCGTGAAAGACCAGGACAAGGACTGTTGAGAGCTTGCAGTAGACTATTACGAAGCTGCTGAT
Source organism: Schistocerca americana (assembly GCF_021461395.2). Taxonomy (NCBI): domain Eukaryota; kingdom Metazoa; phylum Arthropoda; class Insecta; order Orthoptera; family Acrididae; genus Schistocerca; species Schistocerca americana. The sequence continues at coordinate 390,869,593 of NC_060126.1, read as the reverse complement.
GGGATGAGCATGTGGGCATCCTCCGAGGGCGGCAGTCCGTTGCGCCACTCTCCAGGGAAGGCGGGTCGCGCCGGGGTCACGGTTGTCGGCCGAGTACTCGAGGACAGAGAGCCGAGAGCGGTGTCCCTGCAAGCGTCTCTTCTGCAGCCGCAGTAGGGCGCACAAACACACAGCTCCGCGGCACCGACTCGCTGCGGCCATTTGTATTTCTCTCTCACTGGGAATGGTAGACCCACTGAAGCGAAACAGCTTTACTCTTTCCATCAGTTTCTTGAAATTATCCGTGATAATTACCTCTTACACTTCAGCTGTCGCAGTGTCATATTATTTACTCTGATATAAACTACTGATCATTAAAATCGCTACACCAAGAAGAAATGCAGATGATAAACGGGTATTCATTCGACAAATATATTATTCTAAAACAGATTACATTTTCACCAATTTGGGTGCATAGATCCTGAGAAATCAGTACCGAGAACAACCACCTTTGGCCGTAGTAACGGCCTTGATACGCCTGGGCATTGAATCAAACAGAGCTTGGATGGCGTGTACAGGTACAGCTGCCCATGTAGCTTCAACACGATACCACAGTTCATCAAGAGTAGTGACTGGTGTATTGTGACGATCCAGCTGCTCAGCCACCATTGACCAGACGTTTTCAGTTGGTGAGAGATCTGGAGAATGTGCTGGCCAGGGCAACAGTCGAACATTTTCTGTATCCAGAAAGGCCCGTACATGACCTGCAACATGCGGTCATGCATTATCCTGCAGAAATGTAGGGTTTCGCACGGATCGAATGAAGGGTAGAACCACGGGTCGTAACACATCTGAAATGTAACGTCCACTGTTCAAAGTGTCGTCAATGTGAACAAGAGGTGACCGAGACGTGTAACCAATGGCACCCCATACCATCACGCCGGGTGATACGCCAGTATGGCGATGACGAATACACGCTTCCAATGTGCGTTCACCGCGGTGTCGCCAAACACGGATGCGATCATCATGATGCTGTAAACAGAACCTGGATTCATCCGAAAAAAAGACGTTTTGCCATTCGTGCACCCAGGTTCGTCGTTGAGTACACCATCGCAGGCGCTCCTATCTGTGATGCAGCGTCAAGGGTAACCGCAGCCACGGTCTCCGAGCTGATAGTCCATGCTGCTGCAAACGTCGTCGAACTGTTCGTGCAGATGGTTGTTGTCTTGCAAACGTCCCCATCTGTTGACTCAGGGTTCGACACGTGGCTGCACGATCCGTTACAGCCATGTAAATAAGATGCCTGTCATCTCGACTGCTAGTGATACGAGGCCGTTGGGATCCAGCATGGCGTTCCGTATTACCATCCTGAACCCACCGATTCCATATTCTGCTAACAGTGATTGGATCTCGACCAACGCGAGCAGCAATGTCGCGATACGATAAACCGAAATCGCGATAAGCTACAATCAGACTTTCATCAAAGTCGGAAACGTGATGGGTACGCATTTCTCCTCCTTACACGAGGCATCAGAATAACGTTTCACCAGGCAACGCCGGTCAACTGCTGTTTGTGTATGAGAAATTGGTTGGAAACTTTCTGCATGTTAGCACGTTGTAGGTGTCGCCACCGGCCCCAGCCTTGTGTGAATGCTCTGAAGAGCTAATCATTTGCATATCACAGCATCTTCTTCCTGTCGGTTATATTTCGCGTCTGTAGCACGTCATCATCGTGGTGTAACAATTTTAATGGCCAGTAGTGTACTTTCTCAGCTGCATACTCATCAGCTCCGCTCCACCGACATACACTTTTCTGAAGATTCCAAGCTCGTGGCCTTCCTTACTTACCAAAGCACTCCGAGTGTTGTGTGAACCGTATTCTGTTCGTGAGTAACAGGGAGACCACATGCAATTGGATTTTTATTTTATCCATTTTGGTTGTAGAATACCACCGCTGTTTTCGTTATATACACTGTAGGATATACTGCAACCAGACACAAGTTGTCATGAAATGATTTTATTATACCATTATAGTTTCCGGCCTGAGCCCTTCGTCAGGTAGTAGCGTTGACTTGTTTCCAACTTTTTCATTTACGTCCTAAAATATAACAAAATTTTTTGTAACGGATTACAAAGGGTAATTCGTAAATTCGTAAATTCTGGTTCAAAAACTCTCCCTCTCTCTCCGTAGCGTGGGGTTTGAGAGAGAGGAATTAGAGGTTTACAAATGTTGACCCAAATATTAATTTTTTCCGCAGATTCGGATAAGTTGGGCTCAAAATTTGTAAACTCTTATTCCTCTCTCTCAAACCCTATCCTGTTGGGAGAGAGGGAGAGTTTTAGTTTTAGCGAATCCAAATTTACGAATTAAATAAGTATTTTGTATGTATCCGTAACCATTTTCCACGCAAAAATGAGAACATTGATTTTCTTGAATTACGGCGCCAACTACCAAGAATGAAAACAAATGTTTAAGACAAAATGTACGCAGTTTTTATGTAGAATCTAATTCTGCAATAAAAAATGGGAGTTCCCATTTGAAATTTTAAAGTTGCCTCCCACCCCACCCCCAGGCGGCTGGGGTGGCGGGCTAATTTTAGCACCAGTAGATGTCCCCCTCCGAAAATAATCAACTTTGTATTCTACATATTTTTTCGTGTGAAGCTTATTTTTCGAGTTATTCTGGTTTGTCAACTTAAAATTTACACCCTGTATAACAGAGTTTTTGTGGTTACATATTTCTACACTTAGTTTGTGAAAAGCCCTCCTTTACATATTATAGGAGAGTAGTTCGATTTTCTTTTACTGTCCATACTGACCAATGAACAGAAATACAAGCAAGACGGTGGATACACCTGTTTACATCGGCTGCTGATCTGAAGTGCCAAGGAACGTGATATGTGAAAGATTCTGGCAATGGGCAATGAAGAATATTGCCTATGTCAATTAATAATTGTTTCTCTAGTTTCAAATTGTGGCAGTTGTATGAAATTTTGGACCTACATTTGGTTTCTTAATTCTAGGTGCTCATTCAGTGTGCAGTCGAGTTTGTTGTGAATGTGGCTGTACATTTCTAATGTAAATCATGCATCATAGAAAATTTTGTTATGTTTTAGGATATAGATGTAAAACTTGCAAGGAAGTCAACGCTGACATCTGACCATGGGCTTAGATGAAAACTAGTAACTGTGTAACAAAATCATCTCAAATAAATTGCCTGTTGCTGTATTTCCTACAGTGTACAATTGTATTTTTATATCATTTATATATATCGTACCTAAAGTTCACAACTCAAATATCAATCTTCCAAAGCATTTCGATGCGACTATCACAAGTTATCGAAAAAATTCGACTTTGAACTTTTCCGAGCGTAATACCCTAAAAGATGGTTATGCTTTTTAAGAGGTTGTGTGGCTATGTGTTAGGATGCTTGTGTGCCAGGCGGGCGGTCCAGTTCGTTTCCTATGTGTGGTAAGTTTTAAACGAAGTTGCATGCCCTACCAGTGTTTCCGAGAAGAGTGTTGTTGTTGTGGTCTTCAGTCCTGGTTTGATGCAGCTCTCCATGCTACTCTATCCTGTGCAAGCTTCTTCATCTCCCAGAAACCTACTGCAACATACATCGTTCTGAATCTGTTTAGTATATTCATCTCTTGGTCTCCCTCTACGATTTTTACCCTCCACGATGCCCTCCAATACTAAATTGGTGATCCCTTGATGCCTCGGAACATGTCCTACCAACCGATCCCTTCTTCTAGTCAAGTTGTACCACAAACATCTCTTCTCCCCAGTCCTATTCAGTACCTCCTCATTAGTTATATGATCTACCCATCTAATCTTCAGCATTCGTCTGTAGCACCACATTTCGAAAGCTTCTATTCTCTTCTTGTCCAAACTAGTTATCGTCCATGTTTCACTTCCATACATGGCTACGCTCTATACAAATACTTTCAGAGACGACTTCCTGACACTTAAATCAATACTCGATGTTAACAAATTTCTCTTCTTCAGAAACGCTTTCCTTGCCATTGCCAGCTTACATTTTATATCCTCTCTACTTCGACCATCATCAGTTATTTTTCTCCACAAATAGCAAAACTCCTTTACTACTTTAAGTGTCTCATTTCCTAATCTAATTCCCTCAGCATCACCCGACTTAATTCGACTACATTCCATTATCCTCGTTTTGCTTTTGTTGATGTTCATCTAATATCCTCATTTCAAGACACTATCCATTCCGTTCAACTGCTCTTCCAAGTCCTTTGCTGTCTCTGACAGAATTACAATGTCATCGGCGAACCTGAGAGTTTTTATTTCTTCTCCATGGATTTTAAAAGCTACTCCGAATTTTTGTTTCGTTTCCTTCACTGCTTGCTCAATATACAGATTGAATAGGATCGGGGAGAGGCTGCTACCCCGTCTCACTCCCTTCCCAACCACTGCTTCACTTTAATGCCCCTCGACTCATAACTGCCATCCGGTTTCTGTACAAATTATAAATAGCCTTTCGCTCCCTGTATTTTACCCCTGCAACCTTTAGAATTTGAAAGAGAGTATTCTAGTCAACATTGTCAAAAGCTTTCCCTAAGTCTACAAATGCTAGAAAGGTAGGTTTGCCTTTCCTTAATTTAGTTTCTAAGATAAGTCGTAGGGTCAGTATTCCCTCACCTGTTCCAATATTTCTACGGAATCCAAACTGATATTCCCCGAGGTCGGCTTCTACCAGTTTTTCCATTCGTCTGTAAAGAATTCGCGTTAGAATTTTGCATCCGTGACTTATTAAACTGATTGTTCGGTAATTTTCACATCTGTCAGCACCTGCTTTTTTTTGGGATTGGAATTATTATATTCTTCTTGAAGTCTGAGGGTATTTCGGCTGTTTCATACATCTTGCTCCACCAGATGGCAGAGTTTTGTCAGGACTGGCTCTCCCAAGGCCGTCAGTAGTTCTAATGGAATGTTGTCTACTCCCAGGGCCTTGTTTCGACTCAGGTCTTTCAGTGCTCTGTCAAACTCTTCACGCAGTATCGTATCTCCCATTTCATCTTCATCTACATCCTCTTCCATTACCATAATATTGTCCACAAGTACATCGCCCTTGTGCAGACCCTCTATATACTCCTTCCACCTTTCTGCTTTCCCTTCTTTGCTTAGAACTGGGTTTCGATCTGAGCTCTTGATATTTATACAAATGGTTCTCTTTTCTCCAAAGGTCTATTTAATCTTCCTCTAGGCAGTATCTATCTTACCCCTAGTAAGATAAGCCTCTACATCCTTACATTTGTCCTCTAGCCATCCCTGCTTAGCCATTTTGCACTTCCTGTCGATCTCATTTTTGAGACGCTTGTATTGCTTTTTGTCTGCTTCATTTACTGCATTTTTATGTTTTCTCCTTTCATCAATTAAATTCAATATTTCTTCTGTTACCCAAGGATTTCTGCTAGCCCTTGTCTTTTTACCTACTTGATCCTCTGCTGCCTTCACTACTTCATCCCTCAGAGCTACCCATTGATCCACTACTGTATTTCTTTCCCCCATTCCTGTCAGTTGTTCCCTTATGCTCTCCCTGAAACTCTGTACAGCCTCTGGTTTAGTCAGTTTATCCAGGTCCCATCTCCTTAAATTCCCACCTTTTTGCAGTTTCTTCAGTTTTAATCTACAGTTCATAACCAATAGATTGTGGTCAGAGTCCACATCTGCCCCTGGAAATGTCTTACAATTTCAAATATGGTTCCTAAATCTCTGTCTTGCCATTACATAATCTATCTGAAGCCTGTCAGTATCTCTAGGCTTCTTCCATATGTACAAATTTCTTTTATGATTCGAGTAAAATAGGAAAAATCGAAAAAATTTTAATTTTTTTTTTAAATTTACACGATCTTTACTAACATTCTTTTAGAAAAGATCAACAATTCAGAATTTATATTTGCAATGAAAATTGGACTTCTGTATCTGATAAGCAGTTAGAAATAGGAAGAAGTACATTTTTCATAAAAATGACAGTTAAGTATGTAAGATATTGAAGTGCACTGCAATACCGTATTTATCCGCCGATACCGGGTAGCGACTTTCAGTTACAATGTCCTCCCCTGTACGGGAGTTACATAATGCACGTAGGAGTAGAGGTTGTGACGCAGGAACGACGACACATGGTTCAGGCCGCGAGTCGTGCGCGGATAGCCAGAGCGATCAGGCGACCGCTCGGGCAAAGCGGAAACCCGGGTTCAAATGGTTCAAATGGCTCTGAGCACTATGGGACTGAACATCTGAGGTCATCAGTACCCTTAGAACTTAGAACTACTTAAACCTAACTAACCTAAGGACATCACACACACCCATGCCCGAGGCAGGATTCGAACCTGCGACAATAGCGGTCGCGCGGTTCCAGACTGAAGCGCCTAGAACCGCTCGGCCACTCCGGCCGGCAAAACGCGGGTTCGAGTCCCGATCCAACACAAATGTTCATTGTTGTCATTCCATTACACGGCTCATGTTTGTTCTTATTCGGAACTGCCAACCTATCTCATGAATTAGATATGTGTTAATTACGATATATTTTATTAATTCTGTATTTAAATGACGTAGGCGTTCAAAGTGAAGAGAAAAATAAACGAAAAAAAATGACCGAAATGAGGCTAACCAGTGATTGCTTGGCGGCCGAAATACATTCCTAAACATTTCAGTTAATATAGTTATAATACTTAACAATCATGTACAACTGATCGCTCGGCGAAAGATCCGAACTCAGAGTTGGGAAAGTTGAACATGTCACATCAATATTGAAGAAATGTCGTAGGAGTAATCCACTAAATTACAGACCCATATCATTAACGTCGATATGCAGCTGCGTCTTGGAACATATATTGTGTTCGAACATTATGAATTACCTAGAAGAGAACAGTCTATTGATACACAGTGAACACGGATTTAATAAACATCTTTTTGTGAAACACAATTAGCTCTTTACTCACACGAAATGTTGAGTTGGGATTTCAAATTGATTGCATGTTTCTAGATTTCCAGAAGGCTTTAAACAGTGTACGAGCACCACAGAAGCGGCTTGTAGTGAAATTGCGTCCTTATCAAATATCGTCCCATTTATGCAGCTGGATTCCTGATTTTCTGCCAGAGAGGTCACAGTTCGTAGTAACTGACATTAAGTCTTCCAGTAAACAGAAGTGATTTATGGCGTTCCCCATGGTGGTGTTATAGGCCCTCTGCTGTTCCTTATCTATACAAACGATTTGGGAAATAATCGAAGTATTCGTTTTACGTTGTTTGCAGATAATGCTGCCGTTTATCATCTAGCAATCTCATCAGAAGATAAAAAAAAATTGCAAAACGATTTCGGAAAGTATCTGTATAGTGTGAAAATTGGCAATTGTTCCTAAATAATGAAAAGTGTGGGGTCATCCACATGAACGCTAAAAGGAACCGTTGAACTTTGGTTACACTATATATTAGTCAAATATAAAGACCATTAATTCAACTTAATACCTAGGAATTACAATTACGAACAACTTAAACTGGAAAGAACACATAGAAAATGTTGTGGAGCAGGTGAACCAAAGAATGCTTTTTATTAGCAGAACACTTAGAAAATGCAACAGGTTCGATGTAGAGGCTGCGTGCAATACACTTGTCCATCCTCTTTTGGAGTACTGCCCAGTCTGGAACGGATTAACGGGGTACATGGAGAAAGTTCAGAAAAGAGCAGCACATATTGTACTATCGAGAAAAAGGTGTGAGAGTGTCACGGAAATGATACAGGATTTGGTGTGGACATAACTGAAACGAAGTTGTTTCTCCTAGCGGCGGATCCCGTCACGAAATTTCAACCACCAACTTTCCCTCCGAATGCGAAAATATTTTGTTGGCACCGACCAACATAACGAGAAACGATCATCATAATAAAATTAAAGAAACCATAGCTCGCATGGAAAGATATAGGTGGTCGTTTCTTCCGTGCGCTGTTCGAGATTGTAATGACAGAATTATTGTGAAGGTGACCCTCCGTCAGGCATTTAACCCTGCATTGCTACTGGTGGGTCTCCCGGACCATGACTCGTGTGAGCGATTCGTTTTAGCTTCCTACCTGACACAGCTGTGCCATTTGCTCGTCAAGTGACGGCGGAAGTCCACTGTCTAGGAGTGCTTGTAGCGTCTTTGGGTCTGCCAGACCGACTATAGCAAGTAAGTGAGTTCTTGTTGAGGCTATAGGACCCAGAGTAGCAAGGATGGTATCGTTCGCCCCAACACAAATACGTTTGTAGCACACATTCAAATTGCTGAATCAGCTTATTTATTTCAGACCAGATCTGTAACGGATGTAACAGAAGACCTGTGTAACGATGCACTCCGAAATGAAATCGTTAGTGACGAATCAGGTGACGAAGGTGGAAACGTAAAAGTCGAACTATACAGGGTGATTCAAAAAGAATACCACAACTTTAGGAATTTAAAACTCTGCAACGACAAAAGGCAGAGCTAAGCACTATCTGTCGGCGAATTAAGGGAGCTATAAAGTTTCATTTAGTTGTACATTTGTTCGCCATTTCAGCCAATAAAGTTTTTGGTCCCTTTTTCTTCGAAGGTGCTACTGTAACTGGACTACAGTATCTGGAGATATTAGAGAATTGGCTGTTCCCTCAGGTCGAACAAGAAGCACAACAATTCATATTTCAGCAGGATGGAGCGCCACCACATTGGCACTTATCTGTCCGTAGCTACCTGAACGTCAACTACCCGAGGCGATGGATCGGCCGCCAGGCAGCCCGTGACAGAGCACGTCATCACTGGCCTCCAAGAAGCCCTGATCTTGCCCCCTGCGATTTTTTCTTATGGGGGTATGTTAAGGATATGGTGTTTCGGCCACCTCTCCCAGCCACCATTGATGATTTGAAACGAGAAATAACAGCAGCTATCCAAACTGTTACGCCTGATATGCTACAGAGAGTGTGGAACGAGTTGGAGTATCGGGTTGATATTGCTCGTGTGTCTGGAGGAGGCCATATTGAACATCTCTGAACTTGTTTTTGAGTGAAAAAAAACCTTTTTAAATACTCTTTGTAATGATGTATAACAGAAGGTTATATTATGTTTCTTTCATTAAATACACATTTTTAAAGTTGTGGTATTCTTTTTGAATCACAAGATACGGAAAGAGACGAAAGTGGGGATGACAATGATAGGTATCAGAACAATAAGAAATATTTTGTTGGTAAGGACAAGCGTACTAAATGGATGAAAGACATGTCTCTTCCTCGTATCAGAACGAGGTCACATAATATTGTGTCACATATTACTGGTGTGAGGGGAATGGCAAAGAATAAAAGGACACATAAAGAAATATAGCGGCTGTTTTTCACGGATGAAGTGATGGATTAAGTAGTGATACATCTAAGCAATTGTATCGAATCCACTAAGTCGAGATACTCTTCGTCTCAGACCTTTGTTCATGAGACAGATAAAGGTGTAATTGAAGCATTTCTTAGTCTGTTATATTTGGGTGGAATCTATAAGTTTGGTTGAACTCTGGGACAGAGGTGGAACAGGATTGGGAATTATTCTACTCTACAATTACCCTACAGAGATTCAGGTTTCTGGCACAGTGTCCGAGATTTGACGATAAGTCAACGATATCCGACAGGGTAAACTGGCTCCTACACTAAACAAATTTGATTTGTTCACCAAAAATTTCAGAGCACACTGTTCTCTTGGAGAATATGCCACTGAAGTTGAAATGCTTGTCAAAATCTCGAGGACGGCCTAGTTTTCGAATGTACATTCCTTCCAAACCTGGAAAATATGTAATGAAAGTGTTCAATCTAGCCCATGCAAGAACGGCGTACACGTAAAATTTGGAAGTTTATATAGGTGAGCAGCCAGATGGACCCAAAGAGTTGAGTAATCGTGCAGCTGATGTCGTCAAAAGGTTGTGTAATCATATTTCTAAAACATCATTACGATGGATAACTGGTTTACGAGCTATGAACTGGCCCTGTCACTTCTGACAGACCATAAATTAACACTTTTGGGAACAGTAAGGAAGAAGAAGATGGAAATTCCCCCGGAATTCGTGAACACAAGAGATAGAAATGCTTTTAAAAGTATCTTTGCCTTTCAGAAGACGTGCATATTAATGAGGTATGTACCAAAGAAAAACAGGTGCCTACTTCTAATGAGTACTATGCACCATGGCAACAAAATACATGCAACCACCGGGGAAGAAATGAAGCCGGAGATGATAATTCTTTTTAATGCTACTAAGGGTGGGGTAGATTTAGTAGATCAGATTTGTGCCACCTATGAGGTAGCAAGAACAACTAGAAGGTGGCCGTTGGCCTTATTCTTTTGCTTACTGAATGTAGCAGGCATAAATAGTCACGTCATCTGCAGAGCTAACAACAAGGGGGAGACCACGTGGAGAGACTTTCTGAAATCGCTTGGGAAGGCTCTTGTCAGAGGCCAATTACTACACAGGGCTGGCAGTAAGCATATCAACCGACCTCTCAAAAGATCTGTCAACAGACTGGGGGGGGGGGGGGGGGGGGGGTCGAACAGCAAGACGATGGGAGTGTGAACCAGAGTATGGCGCCTAAGAGGACGGTGCTATGGGTGTGAAGATAGCAAAATGTAAGACATTTGTTACAAATGTTCAAAGTCTGTGCGTCTCAAAAAACACTCAAGTTTAATTTGTAAAGTGGCCTGGTGTGGTAAAACGACATGTGGAAACAGTACGATCAAAAGACCTTGTGGAGACTCTCCGTTTACTTACAACATTTTCGAGCATGTTTCCTACTCACCTGTTCATACCTGAGTTTGGTGTCGTAGCTTTCATTGTTCTACTTTGTGTGCTATGACACACGACAGTCGCATTGTCTAACCATTTTTGCCCTGTACGGTATGTAAATGTTAGAATCACTGTATAATTTGCTTACGTAATAATAAAGGACAACCATTTACCCAAACCCAAAGGAAAACGTTTTTCATTACTTCATCAAGACAACATACGTGAATGTGAAGCCCTTTTAAGCTCCCTATCCTTAACAAATCAGACTGACGTGCTGGTCGGGTCTGAGAGACCCCTCGTAGCAACGGTGGTACAAACGAACACAGTAGCGACACAGAGTTAGGTGTGACATGCGGAGTATCAATGTAGATGCAGGTGTAGATGTGTTACGTGTCATGCGATAATATCGTCGTGCCGCTTTTCAACAGGCCAATACACTTCCACACACGGCACGTGTCTCTATGAACTATCCGCGTAGTACTGAGGGCAGGACTGCCTTCAGCTCATATGTCAATTCCGTCCCACTGCCTGTATCAAGGATACCGAGATTCATTTATGGCAGTTGTGACCTACGTTGCCTCCAGAGAGGATACAACTGTTTTTTGACACCCTACCGGACCACATCAGTCGATGCATCCAGACTACAGGCGGTGCAACGTCATGTTGGTAACTGGCCTCATACTGACAAGTTCTTTATAAATTTGACTCGAATTTTTTATCAGTGATATTTCATCACATACCCTCTCAACTCTCCAAGTTTCATTTCGTTTCCTCCTCCCTTTCTGGGTCCTTCACTTTTTTGCCTGGGAGTAGTAGTAGTAGTAATACTAATAGTAGCTTTATTCATCCGTACATCTCTCTTTTACAAGGATATAGGACATGTCAAAGTATTTACAAGTTTAGACCTATTTAAAATATGCTAATTCGTACACAAATGTATTTACAGACTTCTAGTTAGAGCCAATCATTAGATTTACTCCTGGTATACAATACTTTTTTTTACAGATAACTTATTAAATACAGTAATGCCATACTGTTAACTCGTATCTCACTATCAGTCACTGCACACACTATACGTACGTTGTTTCATAACACTTCCCTCACTACACACACACACACACACACACACACACACACACACACACACACACTGGTGATCTCTGGGCCATTTTCTGTACCGCAACTTCCCATTTTCTATCCTGAAAAACTGAGTCAGCATCCCTCCATAATGAGTGAGATGTTGAGCTCAGAAAGTGGAAGAGGTTAGTAGGTATTGTGCTATGCATAGCTTGGGGGTAAGTATTTCTAGAAAGGAGAAAAAAAAACGTAAAGTGAAGGTGTTATGTGGAATGTTGGATGTTTTATAATCATTACTATTATTATTATTTATTTGTATAACATTTTTTATCAAACCCCTACTCTGTTTTATCTAAGTAATCCTTCAATGTATAAAATGTATTGCATAACAGGTACTTTTTACCTGCCTTTTTAAATAAGTTTATTTTTGCAATTTCTTTAACCTCTTTCGGTAATTTATTTTACAGTTTTATTCCTTGGTAGAAAATGCTGTTTTGAGTTTTATGTTTATTTTTTCTTGGTAAATGTAAGTTGAGTCTCTCTCTTGTTGCATGCTCACGGACAGAGCTGTCTGTGCAGTAATTACCAATGTTATTTTTGATGTGTGGAACTGCCTGGTAAATGTATTCACATGGAGCAGTTAAAATCCCCACCGTTTTGGACATATCTTTACAATGAGCTCAACTACTATTTTCGGTTATAATTCTTATGGCTCTTTTCTGGAGTTTCTGGAGTTTGAATATTGTGTTCATGTTTTGTGCGTTTGTTCCCCAGAAAAGAATGCCATAGCTAAGAATTGAGTGTACATATGAATAATATGTAACTAAAAGACGCTGCACGTTACACACTGATGATAGGATTCTAAGAGCATAACATGCTGATGACATTCTGTTTGCAAGTACCTTTGTGTGTTCACACCACTGCAACTAGAATCAATATCCATTCCTAGAAATTTTTCATTTGTTACACAGTCTATAGAGGTGCCATCTACATTTAATTTGAGATTGTAATTTTTCCTCTTCAAACTATAATTTATAGCATTAGTTTTCTTTATGTTCAATGTCACTTTATTGCTTATTGACCAGTCATAAACTTCCTTGAGAGTTTCATTTGTTTTCTCAGCAAGGAGTTCTCTTGTTTTGTCAGTGACTGTCATACTGCTGTCATCAGCGAAGAGACATGACTAACACTACTGTGGATATAGCTACAGACAAGTGGGACAACAATTACTATGAGTTGCAGAACTATATCAAATCATTCTAGTTAGTAAGGAAGTGGTCGAGATATCAACTGCAATGACACGCTGCTCCACAGTTGAAGATGAAGTGAAACAGTGTTTTGTTTAAAGAGTTTTGTCACTCCACCACTGGCTTAACAACGCGGGGAGTCGAATACAGCGCTGTGACTCAACAGCACCTTCCGTAGCGACTTAGCGCTGAGAAGCTGCCAGCAAAGGACACTGCAGCTTATTGTACGGAACCCGTCCTCCTGCCTGTTGCGGCCCTTGGCGCTTTCACCCGCATGAGGAGGCGCTCAACGTCGTCCTCGCACTGACTGGCTATCATCTGGAAGCAAGTGGGGGGGGGGGGGGGGCTCTGTCCTAACAGCCGGTAAACAGCCTCCACAGTAGCTGCGTCACGCCAGTCATTGTAATCTTTTTCCATTCATATCGCTGCATACCGCCGCCAGGTCGTAATAATCACTTCCTAGTAGTAGACATAACCACTTTCTAGTGTAAAATCGGATACTACGTGCTGCCATTGCTGTTACTGACCTATAAGAAAGCGGAGAAACGGTACAGTAAGTGATCCTACAATCAAAAGCCGATGTCTACTGTTGTTTGTAGCCTTAGCCTTAAACCCAGCCAGCCGGCCGTAGTGGTCGTGCGATTCTAGGCGCTACAGTCTGGAGCCGAGCGACCGCTACGGTCGTAGGTTCGAATCCTGCCTCGGCATTGAAGGGTGTGTGTGATGTCCTTAGGTTAGTTAGGTTTAATTAGTTCTAAGTTCTAGGCGACTGATGACCTCAGCAGTTAAGTCGCATAGTGCTCAGAGCCATTTGAACCATTTTTTTAAAACCCGGCCATGTGATGTTATTACTTATTGGATATCATGTTGAACAACCAACAACTGCTACTTTATCAATGAAACATCTGGAATCGTAGTGTCGACGTCCAGAAATATCCTGTGCTACACGAATAGTTTGTTAAAAATATAATGATGTTATTTAAAACTATCGTCTACAGTTACTACGAACAAACGTAATCTTGATACTGAATACAAATATTTACGATGTTCATTACTGATAAAATATTATCCAATATCCTCCGAAACTAAACGTTATGTTTAGCAACTTTTACACCACAGTTGCGACAACCAGTATTTTGTATCATATACAGAAACCTCGTCAAATAAAACTTCTGAAGTGCACGCAGGACGATGTGACTATGTATGGCATCAACGAGGAAATCACATCAAGCAGTTTCTTAATTCGAGGACCCTTTTCTGAGTTGCTTAAGATTCATAGCCTTCAGTCTTTACTATTAAGACGAAATCTCCTTCCAAGACCGTGTCGTAGGTATACGAAAATAAATTAGACAACAAGGTAGGAGTTCAAGTGATATTACGAATGTTTCAATGTCAACGTCGAAGGCGTTTCAGAATAGTTTATTTTCCAGGTATTTGAGTGTAACTTCTAATATAAGATATTACTGTGACATCTCAATCTAAGGATTACTGCGAGAATCTAATGTCCTAACTCTGGTTACAGTTGGGGTTAGGCGATATGGTTAGCAATGGTACCAGGTTCAGTCGTGATTTACTGGACATTATTGTTCGAAAACACCCAGTCGAACAATTAAACAATTACATAATCTTAGGATTACATAGGATAGCTGAAGCATGGCAGGCGTTGCAAGCACACCACAGCGGGAGAACGAAGTTTCCATCAACGGAAGATCTCTGTTGATACTGGATTGAAAGAGGTGTTTGTGAAATTGTATCCTTAGAGCAAAACATTCTAAGCGATGAAAACTGGTGAAGAGGAAACTGGTAAATCTGAAAACTACACTACTGGCCATTAAAATTCATTGGACAAATATATTATACCAGGACTGATATGTGGTTACATTTTCACGCAATTTGGGTGCATAGATCCTGAGAAATTAGTACCCAGAACAACCACCTCTGGCCGTAATAACAGCCTTGATACGCCTGGGTATTGAGTCAAACACAGCTTGGATGGCGTGTACAGGAACAGCTGCCCATGCAGCTTCAACACGATACCACAGTTCATCAAGAGTACTGACTGGCGTATTGTGACGAGCCAGTTGCTCGGCCACCATTGACCAGAAGTTTTGATTTGGTGAGAGATCTGGAGAATGTGCTGGCCAGAGTAGCAGTCGAACATTTTCTGTATCCAGAATGGACTGTACAGGACCTGCAACATGCGGTCGTGCGTTATTCTGCTGAAATGTAGGGTTTCGCACGGATCGAATGAAGGGTAGAGCCACGGGTCGTAAGACATCTGAAATGTAACGTCCACTGTTCAAAGTGCCGTCAATGCGAACAAGAGGTGACAGAGACGTGTAACCAATGACACCCCATACCATCAGGCCGGGTGATTAGCCAGTATGGCGATGACGAATACACGCTTCCAATGTGCGTTCACCGTCATGCTGCCAAACTCGGATGCGACCATCATGATGCTGTAAACAGAACGTGGATTCATCCGAAAAAATTACGTTTTGCCGTTCGTGCACACAGGTTCGCCGTCGAGTACACCATCGCAGGCACTCCTGTCTGTGATGCAGCGTCAAGGGTAACCGCAGCCATGGTCTCCGAGCTGATAGTCCATGCTGCTGCAAACGTCGTCGAACTGTTTGTGCAAATGGTTGTTGTCTTGCAAACGTCCTCATCTGTTGACTCAGGGATCGACACGTGGCTGCACGATCCGTTACAGCCATGCCTAAGATGCCTGTCATCTTGACTGCTAGCGATATGAGGCCGTTGGGATCCAGCACGGCGTCCCGTATTACAGTCCTGAACCCACCGATTCCATATTCTGCCTACAGTCATTGGATCTCGACCAACGCGAGCAGCAATGTCACGATACGATAAACCACAATCACGATAGGCTACAATCCGACCTTTATCAGAGTCGGAAACGTGATGGTACTTATTTCTCCTCCTTACACAAGGCATCACAACAACGTTTCACCAGGCAACGCCGGTCAACTGCTGTTTGTGTATGAGAAATCGGTTGGAAACTTTCCTCATGTCAGCACGTTGTAAGTGTCGCCACCGGCGCCAACCTTGTGTGAATGCTCTGAAAAGCTAACCATTTGCATATCACAGCATCTTCTTCCTGTCGGTTAAATTTCGTGTTTGTAGCACGTCTTCTTCGTGCTGTAGCAATTTTAATGGCCGGTAGTGTAGTAACTTGAAGAAATACAGAAAGAATTCAAAAGGAAGTGAAGAAATAACAAAGAAATGAGGAACTGTTGGTAGGAATAGCCGCTGAAAGAAACCTTTCGAATTTTTACGATAATATGGAACAGCAGTTGTTTACCCTCAGAAGGGATAGACAAAAAATACAACATATCAAAACGATTAAAAGCGAATAATGGGTGGAGAATACAATAAAATTACGTGAAAAGTAGAAAAAGCATCTCCGTGCACCTTCATATGCGATAGCCCAGGTAATAGATTATGTGTATTCCGCAAGGTCAAAATGAAACTGACGTGTAGAAACCCACTGAAAATTCAGAAACAGCAAGGTCTCGTCGAAACGGCTGATTCGCACCGTCACTTTTATACTGGATCGATGACGATAAATTTTCTGTGTGGAAATCAAAGAACTTGTAGTCCAGATTCCAGTAGTCGACATATCGATGCACCTGCTTGTCTGCTTGTCTTTTGCCTCGGGGGGCAGCCCATAAGGTATTCTCACAACGTAACCACAAAGAAAAAGTTCTCGAAACGAGTGGAGGCGCAGAGATCGTGGAAAGACGTGCTGAATCTTACACGTGTGTACGCCCCTGCCAAGGTCCCCAGATGGAGTCGCCTCGCCTGGCACGGCTTCCATCCAGATACCGTGACGCACGGCCTGCTGTGCGAGAAGGATGACCCGCCTCACAGCTGCCGATTGCGGATCTTGCTTACAGAGAGAGAGGGGGAGAGAGAGAGAGAGAGAGAGAGAGAGAGAGAGAGAGAGAGAGAGAGAGAGAGAGAGTGAGAGAGGGTTAGCAAGTGGGACGTGACACAGCTGCTATCGGCCTAGCTGTCGCAACGCTCAGTTGCCGAAGGTAACAATTGCGTCCAGCTGCCAAATATGGAGAGTTGTCTCTGGACTCCAGTCCGGCAATTGGCCAGTAGCTGACCACGATGACCAATTGGTTACTGAGTTACTCTCGAGTCTGAAGATGAAAACTTTTTATCATGTCTGTTTTTGTGTTCATTCTATAATAAGCTGGACTCTCTCCAAGTCAAGATAATACTAAAACCTTCCAGTCTAATTAAGTCAGCTGTGCGAAGTCGCAAACCAGTCCCTGCATAAAATATTCTCTTTGCATTTTGTTTGTTGCTGGACGAAATGGCTCTGAGCACTATGCGACTTAACTTCTGAGGTCATCAGTCGCCTAGAACTTAGAACTAATTAAGCCTAACTAACCTAAGGACATCACACACAACCATGCCCGAGGCAGGATTCGAACCTGCCACCGTAGCGGTCGCTCGGTTCCAGACTGCAGCGCCTTGAACCGCACGGCCACTCCGGCCGGCTGTTGCTGGACGTTTCTAAAGAGTAAATCCGGATATTCGAACACGTGTTAGCCGCGAGTGATTAGCCGAGCGGTCTAAGGCGCTGCAGTCACGGGCTGTGCGGCTGGTCCCGGCGGAGGTTCGAGTCCTCATTCGGGCATGGGTGTGTGTGTTTGTCCTTAGGATAATTTTGGTTAAGTAGTGTGTAAGCTTAGGGACTGATGACCTTAGCAGTTAAGTCCCATAAGATTTCACACACATTTGAACATTTTTGAACGAACACGTGTTAGTCTGAGCATGGGATGTCCGAAAAGCGACCAAGGCTACTTTGTTCCTAGCCAGTACCGAATGTGCGGTTTTTATGACAATCCATCTGCTGAGGTGAGGCCTTGTTGAATCGTGTGACGGGACCGCACGCTCTCCTGTGACGTCAGCCGAGTCTAGCGCTCTCTCTTGGTTTTCCGGTCGCTAACAGGATGGTCTCTTCCTACGAGCATTTGCTGCCTCCCTAAGCAGTAGCTGTAGGTTTTGTTTTTCTGACGCTTTTGACATACCACTATCACGTTAACTTTAGGCTTCACGCATGATGGTGCAGTATTCGTATTGAATTCTGACAGTTTTCCTCCTCCTCATAGGTAATGATTACCGAACTCTGTCCCACAGTTCTTGCTCAAGGGTCCCTACTCCGTCGAAATAAAACAGACTCTTTTTCGAAATTTTTCTCAATCATTTTCGCTAAGGTTACTGTTCGATCCTCTCCACTCATCCGTCCGGAACTGTGTCTCAAAGTCGCTAGCAACTTTTCTGTTTACCCTCAAAGATTCTCATTACTCATTGTTCGGAGTTTGTTTGGGGATTAAAGTAACATACACGTTTTGAATACACACCAAAGCACATTGCTGACGATTATTGATCTTAAAATTACTTAATTTGTACCTTAGTTTCTATTTTCTTGTCTGCGCAGAGTACGACTGTGAGTTAGTGGGTACCTGATGCTACCACCATCTAACAACATGGCATTGTTGTGGTGGTACG